>NW_013666720.1:107481-124141 GCF_000517525.1 Limulus polyphemus | reverse complement strand
GTTTTGAGTGGATTTTCTTTCCCTTTTAAGTTTAACATGCGTGCTTTTTTTTGTGCATTTTTATATGTGTAGAGCCTCAGCTTTAAATAATAAAGGTTTTAAAGTGTTATTTGAACTGAATCTTTACTGTATAAGGTGCTTTTGCCCGAACGTTCTATTAGGGTTTCGTGCAATTTTTTTGTGCGATCCCTATCATGAACCACGATAGTAATTCATGATAATGAATTAAGTAAAATCCCAAGTCAACTGAGTTACTTTTCAGAGGGTTATGATTGTACTTGGTGGTAAAGGCACTCGATTCACAATTTGGGAATCGCGGGTTCGAATTCCTGTCACCCTTTCAGCCATGGGTGCGCTATAATGTGACGGACAATTCCATTATTCGTTGGTAAAAGAGAAGCCCAAGAGCTGGCGGTGTGTGGTGCCTTCCCTTTAGCCTATCACTGCCAAATTAGGGACGGCTAACGCAGATAGCTTTCGTGTAGTTTTGCGCGAAAATAAAAACAAGCAAACTGTCAATCATTCAATTCAATGTTTTGATTGCAGGGTCTATAGGTATGCGAAAAAAAATCTCTCAGGTAAAAATAACATAAAAAATGAGAAACGGTTAATTTAATAACGAAAACACGACACAACAGGGTTCCCAGTTGATAATGTCTGATGACAACAGAGTTGATCTGTATAACTCGAACCATGTAGATTATAGAGACAATAGATACACGAATATATAAGACTGCCAAAAATAAGAAAACGTTAATATTTTCAATAAATCTTCAGTGAAATGTGGATAACCACTTGTTAATAATAACCAGAAAAAGATAATAAAGAACAAACTGATACGCCTAAGGACGATTTAATTGATGTGACTGAACAAGAAACTGTTACAAAAATTCTGAAATAGTCCAGAGCAAGATAGTCGTAATGCATTAACTTATATGGTCGATTTTGAGGAAAAGATAGGGACTGATGAACAAAATGTAGCTAAATGAAAGGTATAATATTAAACAAGAGTTTAACGTAAAGTGAGCATAAAACAGAAGAATCCACATATTGGTTGACAAGTTAATGTAGAATATAATGGTGATAATCAAACATACTTCTATAGGGCGTTTAAACGATTCACACCAAAAATCACTCAAAGCTGAGCTTATTATTGCAAAATATATATTCATTCACTCAAATCAATCAAAATCTGCACAAGTCTACCCCAAATTCAGTTAAATCCTGGCATATTAACTTAACATAACATAATGTTTAGAGACAACAAGGGACATATTAGTCCATCTCGGCTGCCACATCCTCTAAACTAAACTATTATAAATTTTATAAAATCCTAAAGCCAGTCCTTATCATTCATATAGTTGTGAAGCTTTCTCTTAAACTCACTTAAATTAACTGCCTCCACAACATCCGAAGACAAACCATTCCAGAGACTAACCTCTCTGTCAGAAAAATAAAACTGTCTTAGCCGAAGATGACTCCTACGTTGCCAAAATTTATATTTGTGTCCCGTAGTCCCTACTATTCTTGCCATCAAGTATGAAAAAGATGATGCATTATCACTATCAAATCCCTTTACAATCATAAACACCTTAATCAGATCCCTTCCAACTCTTCTTTTTTCAAGTGAAACAATTTGAGAGATCTTAACCTCTCCTCATATCCCAGACACCATTCTAGTAACCTTCCTCTGAACCATTTCCAATTATTCAATGTCCTTCCTAAGGTAAGGAGCCCACGACTGAACACAATACTCCAAATGTGACCTAACCAGTTACCTATAAAATGAAATTATAACCTCTTCAGCCTTGTATTCAATATTTCTGTAAATACAACCTAAAATCCCATTTTTCTTACCACTAACAACAGCACACTGCTTGGATGGCTCAAGAGGCTGATCAACTATTACACCAAGATCTCTTTCTTTCATGACACTGTTAAGGTTATTCCCATCCAAGTTATACTTTTAATTCAAATTATGATAACCCACATGCATTATCCTGCATTTATTATAATTAAAACCTATTTGCTATTTATTTGCCCAACTCATTAAATAATATAAATCCTTTTGTAAATCAGCATCCTTCTCTTCACTGTTATATACACTCAAGACCTTAAAATCATTGGCAAATCTAAGTAATTTATTGACCATTCCTTCATCTATGCCATTGACGTTAATCAAAAAGAGCAAAGGTTCTAATACTAAGCTCTCAGGTACCTCACTTGTGACATTAATCCAGTTTGACTGAACTTTATTTATAACACTCTCTCCTTTCTTCCATTCAGCCATTCTTCTATTCATTCTGCTAGCTTATCCCTCACACCTACAGAGATATTTTTTTACCAGACTTTTATGTGGCACCTTGTCAAATGCTTTCTTAAAATCCAGATACACCAAATCCACACCATTACTTTCATCTACGAAAACAGTAACCTTTTCAAAGAATGTCAAAGAATTTGTATAGCAAGATTTCTCCTCAGTAAAACCCTGTTGACTATCCAATAAAATTGTAAACTTTGTTAAAAGACTTTGCAAAACATTTTTTATCAGACTTTTCAAAACCTTTCCCACAACTGATGTCAGACTAATAGGTCTAAAATTACTGGAACAATTTTTATTACTTCCCTTGAAAAGAAGAGTGACATTAACTAACTCCCAATCCTCGAGTACCTGCCCATTATTCAAGGACTTACAAAAAATAGTAGCAAGTGGCTCACATATCCAATCCTTAACCTCCTTCAAAACCCTTGGAAAAATATTATCTGGCCCATGAGTCTTATCATTTTTAAGCTTCCAAATGTTTTCTTAACAAGCTCAGAAATAATGCAATCATATTGTCCGACCTTGTTTCCATCTATCAAATGTTCAAGATGTGTAATACTGTTTAAATCTTCATTAGTAAAAACTGAAGAAAAAGCAGAAGTTAATAATCCAGCTGTTTCATAATCATCAGATACATACCTTCCTTTATCATCCCTCAAGTGTCCTACCCCCATTCTAACATACTGTTTACCCTTTATGTATTTTCAAAAATGATTAGTGTTAATTTTTACATTTTCAGCCAACCTTTTTTCATACATCCTTTTTGGTGTCCTAATTTCCTGATTCACCAACTTTCTTGATCTTCTATAATCTTCTAAATATCCCGTCATACCAGTCAATTTAAATTTCTTAAATTTGTGATGCTTTTCTTTAATTTTATCTCTTATACCCTTTGTGAGACAATCTGGTTTTTACTTGCAGCCCCCCTTTTCTTTCTATAAGGAATATGTTTATCTTAAATAGTTAAAATTGTATACTTAAACATTTTCCACATTTGATCAGTGTCTCCAAATTACTCATTATATGATTTTTCAATTATATAAAGTTATAAATTTTAATTACGTGTACATAAAAAAAAAATCAAACTGACAGATTATGTTTGTAAGACTAATTATTTAGAAATAACGTTTGGGTATAAGACGTCCAATTACAAATAAACGAGTAATATGTTCTTAATTATTAAATAAAAATAGGAATTATCTTACACGGTCGTGATCTTCACCTGGTACTTGTTTCACCGTTATCATTATTAGAACTGAATACGAATTTTTGCCGTAGCTAAAAATTAACAATTATTTTTTTCAATTTCCTTGTGACGTCATTTCGAATTGGTGTTGTAAAGTAAAACAAGCAAATACATTTATAAAATTTTATTTTGGGTGTAATGAAATATTCAAACTATGAGACAAAAATAAATGAAATTAAAGTAGTATTGTAGTTAAAGGATAGCCTAAAGCGTTAGAATCGGCTCTGGAATATAACTGACAATTTAATAGGTTTAAATACATCAACTAAATAAGTTGAGAGAGTATCCTGTTGGTAAAAAGCTCAGAACAGTGTACATAGAAGGAAAATATTACGCTATTTATTTCAAAGATTCAATAAAAAATTGAGAAATTTCATTTGTTTATGTTAATTGTGTCAAATATACATCTAACGTTCTTCCTTTTTATGTCAAGTATTGCTATACAAAGTGTTAGAGGTTAATCATACAGATATTATTAACCGAGTGGATAAAAATATTGTGTCACAATGCATAAATTATTTTATTAAAATAGTGTTTCACCTGAATCCTAAATCTTGTAGTTAAAAACCAATTTCAAGACGAGTGACAAACTAATTGAGTAAAGTAAACAACACTGATTACTTGAACAATAGAGTACTTAACAGCGGCGTCAATATAGCAAAAATTAATAAATGGTCAGAAATTATTTCAAGGACATTTAAATACTAGATAAAATACTCTTACCTGATTTGAAACATAAAAGATACATTACACCGTTAAGCGATTGTAATTAAATTCTAATTACATTACTAGCAAACGTAAATACATCATGATAATCTTACTCTTAAAGCCCCTAGTGGCACAGTGGTATGTCTGTGGTCTTACAACGCTAGACACCGGGTTTCGATACTCGTGGTGGGCAGAGCATAGATAGCCAATTGTATAGCTTTGTGCTTAATTACAAACAATACAGTAATGTTCATGTAGACTTGATCTTTACTGTGGAATAAGTAGAATTATGATATAATTCATTGCTATGAATCTTCCGCATTTATAGGTTTTTATGTCATCTGAAAAACAAATGGCATTTGTCTCTGAGTATAAAGGGAATATTTTGCACGTATTAATAAAATCAAAAGAGTCAAATTTACATTTATTCAACGTGTATTTAACACAATGTGATGAACAAACATATGAATATTTAAATTATATTAAAATTGAGCTGAGTGAAATATTGATGTGATCAGCTGGAGATTTTAATGTAATATTGAATACACAGTTAGATCATAGTTTTTCAATGAGAACACAGGTTTCACATAGTTGACAGATTAAGAGATTTGTTAAATTAGTTTTGTGGTGTATCGGTTTTTTGATATATTTATCCAAATAAGAAGGAATATAGTTATACTGGCCAAAAAAGGATATATTATATTAAAGACTAGATTGAATAAGTTATTCGTTAATGTTGACAATAATTTTCAGATGTTCTCACGCAAATACACTCATTATTAATCACACTGTACAGAAGCTTTGAGTCATAATAAGAATGGTTGCGCTTAGCTCTACTGGTATGGGTGATGAGTAAGTATATCAAGCCTCTACAAATACCTTATTGATTTGTGAAACGGCCCATTGCAACAAAACATTTCCTCCAATGTTTCAATAAATACTAAACTGAATTAAACCGAACACATTCTTAACATAAATTTAAACTTACGTACTCTATTTCGCTATATTTTCGCGACTAAACAAGAGGTCTGAAACACTTAAACCTCAGTATTAAATATTACGCTATCTGATATTCAACTGTATCATAATACACATATTGAAATAATAGTTGAAAACAACCTGTACCAGTACTGCATTACTAGGCATGCTCATAACATCTACAATATCATAACACCTACATAACATGACTTGTGGGAATGATGTTGTGGTTTGTTATTAAGCACAAAGCTACACACAAAGGGCCATCTGTGCTCTGCTCACCACGGGTATCGAAACCCGGTTTCTAACAGTATAAGTCTGCAGACATACCGCTGTGCCATTGGGGGCGGTTGGAATGAAGTACGAAGCTGCTCGTACGTTGGAAACAGAAAACCATTTCTACTTTATGACGAACGAGATGTTGACGTTTGACGAAGCTATTCTACAATAAAAAGAGAGAAAGAGAGAGATTTAGGCATAACTTATAAGGCAAGAGGGAAGTTGGACGCATCGCAGTCTTTTTATGTTGTAATGCAGCACAATATTCTAATTTTGTGCTCATTAATGATATATAAGGTGTTATATGTCGTCTACTGCTTACTAGCATGTTTCCACATGTTATTAAAATTACAGCGGAATGCTGTATTATAACACAAGAAGACTGCAGTGCTTCCAACTGATATTCTATTACCTTATATGTTATGGCTAACTCCCCTTTTAGTTGTAGGATAGCTCCTTCAGACGTAGCTGTCTCGTTTGTTCTAATACAGAAAAGGTATTGTGTGTTTATAAATCCCTCAAGTAATTTCCTGTATATTTTGTGACGTTATTTGCGCATTACAGTAGTGAAGTACTGGTACACGTTGTTTTTAAATGTTATTTCGACTTGTTTGTTATGTGAGAGTCAAGTATCAGATAGCGTAATATTTAGTATTGCGGTTTAAGTATTTCAAACCTCTTGTTTCGTCGTGAAAACATAGCCAACTCAGGTGTTTAATTTTATATTTATGTTAGGGACGTTTTTGTTTAATTTAGTTATGTATATCTTGAAATATTGAAGGATATTGTCTTTGCAATGGGCCGTCACACAAATCTGAATATTGAAAAGTGTAGGGCATGTTTAGAGCTGACATACTTATTAACCCTATTAGTACTAATAGAGCAAGGTTGTTTGGCGTTTTTTGGTGCAAAGCAACTAGGCTACCTGCGCCAATAGAGCAAGGTTGCTTATTGGTGTTTTATTAATAAATTATTTGAAAATGCCAAATAGATAAGTGAAATTTACGAAATTATAATCGATTTTAAAACACAGCACAAAAACACGAGGAATTAATGTTATAACGTGTTAGAAACGTTTGAAAAGAGTGATTAAAGCACATGCTCAACTGCTTCAAAGGAAAAAATAATAATTAAGGAAGAAATGGGAAATTGATTGCTTAGAAATAAAGTTATGTCAGTTATCCCTTACTGATAATACGTATCGCATCTATGAGGAAGCTCTGAAAGAACTTAGTATAACTCGAGACAAACACTGTGAAATTCTGGAACGAATCCAAAGAATTAGAGAAATTGACATCTCTACATCCTTTTTATAGATTAAGACAAACACCTAATTCACAAGAAGCTTTAAAGACTAAAATTGAAAGAATAATTCGGAGTTCAAATGAAATAAATTATATAATTATAGATCTTTATAATAGATATTTAGAAGGAACGTAAACCAAACTAGCGACTCTTTCTTTGAAGGCTTATTGATTTTCTAATAAAGAGTGAGGAAGAGTTTCTAGGTTCTCCATTAACGCTTATAGAATTTTGCTGCTTGCCATTCATGAACAAAAGATAACTTCCCTGGAACTGATGGCCTAAAGATTGAGTGGTCAATAAAATGTTGGCCTAAGATTGGTATTTCCATATTCGAGGTTTTTAACGAATGTCTGGAGACAAGTGAATTTGTAGAACTATGAAAAAAGCAATAATAACGTTAATACCTAAAGAGATAGATTTGTACTGATTATAAAGTATTTTTTAAAGCCACAGCAAACGGAGTGAAACCCAAATAAGTTCACGAGAACCAAATTTTGAAACAAGTTGGAATCAGGTGATCGTATTTTATTCACATAACACACCATTTTGTATGCCTAAGCGTTTGTTTTTCTAACGTCTCCTATACTATGCTAACATTGTTACATATACATTTATGTTTTTATATTTTTCATAAACAATTTGGAGAAACCTATTGAGATTCCTTTATTCAGCAGCTCAAAATTTTTCATTAAAGCCAAAGTCTACCTGTTCCTCTCATTACGATTTTGATAGCATTTACGAGATACAGTTCAAAAAACAAACCAAAACAGGCCGGTCGGTGTATTTGGAACTTATATAAGAAACTTCCCTTGGTCATTGAGAAAATGACTTCAAGACTCTTCATATCTAACCAGCTGGTTATGTATAGTCCCAGAAGCATACAACTTCACGCATGAAAAGGTTTGTCGGACATTAATTTAGAAAATTATTATATATATATAAACAGATAATTATCATATGATGACCACAATATATTAGAAAAAGTTTCACTGGAAAGTAATTGTCATATTTTGAAAATTTTAAAATTTTGTCGGGCTATTTGGAAAATTGTCATATGTATATATATATTTAAATAATTATCATATGATGACCATAATATGTTAGAAAATGTTTCACTCGGAAAAACGATTGAGCAGTTTTGAACAATTTTAGAGTTACGATAAAATAATTAAATAGAAAAAGAACGGCTCTTCAAAACACATAAATAGCATAGTGGCATATATAGATTAAAACTATCTATCTATCTGATCCAAAAAGTGATCTACGTTAATTAAAACTATCTATTTACCTGATCCAAAAAGTGATTTACGTTAATTAAAACTATCTATTTATCTGATCGAAAAAGTGATCTACGTTAATTAAAACTATCTATTTATCTGATCGAAAAAAGTGATCTACGTTAATTAAAACTATCTATTTACCTGATCCAAAAAGTGATCTACGTTAATTAAAACTATCTATTTATCTGATCCAAAAAGTGATCTACGTTAATTAAAACTTACGGAATAAATTTCTGTGTAAGGAATTTGAATCAAACATACCTCATCCACATCTTTTTCCAAGTCCCTCCAAACGATGACATTTTCATTGGTGGTGACGTCAGTGTCTTTTAGAGGGTAGATCACGTGACCTATGAGGTTGTACTTTTTTCCTCTATCGCTGTCAAAAACCGTGAACTTCAGAGTCCGTTCTTCTATTGCTTTATTGGGAATCTAGAGATAAAAATCTTCTGTGAACTGCTTGATATTAAAATGTAGAATGTCAAACTGATAAGGTAATGGTAAAGAAGTTTCTCTAACAATACATATGCAGTTCTTTAAGACAAAACTTGCCAGAGCAAGTACATGAAACAACAATTAATAAAGTTCTACATTGTTTGGTTCATATAATCTTTACTGGAATGAAAAAGAAAAAACTAAAAAAAAATGTTATTCAAAATACTGAAGTAAAAATAAAACGAAAAATAGATGTTTTACAAACTTGTTTGACAGTCAGATCTATGTTTTCGAAAAATAAAAATATATTAAGTTTTCACTGGTAAACATTGATTATATAACAAATAACCATTATGTTCTTACCTGGAAAACAAAATTTTCCTCAAATTTGGGGTTGCACGTTTTCTTTTTTATTTTTGTTTGAAGGTAGCGGCGCTCATCAGGAAGCAAGAAAATTCTAGAAAAATAATAAATGGTTTATTTAACTGGACTTAGAAATCTTGACAACATGTGCAACATAATTTTTTTAATCTACGGGAAAAAAGCAGCAGCAGAAGTTTTTCAAGGAAAGTTGCCTTATTTTAATTGGATTGAAAATGATAATTCAAAATATTGATTTATATTGACATTTAAGTTCTTTAGTTAACCATAATAGTGCTGGGGCCTAGAAATTGGAGGTACCCCTCCCCACGATAGAACAAAACACAACCATATTTTGTAATGCATTGGTATGTTAGAAGTATGAAATGGATGGTTGTGAAACAAAAAACGTTTTCACATGTATTTTGGTACGAATATTCATAGATACCATAGGTTAAAAAGTTGTGCTGCGGAATGCCGCATCGAAAATCATGAAATTTGTAATAACTCTGTCAGTTTTTGTGATACCTTAACAAAGGTGGTACCAAAATGAAGCTTATGTAATGGCTTTTAATACTGTATGACATAATTTATATTGTTCATATAATTAATCTGATACAATAAGGCACAACTATATTTTTTGATGTATTAGTATTTCTAAGTCCAAAAAATGGTTGTGAAATACCCGTTTTGACATGTTATTAAACATGGATATTTACAGGTACCTTTGACAAAAATTTCACCAAAAAAGCTGCGTCTTAAGTCACTAAATCTGCAATAACATTATCAGTTCTTGTGATATCTTTGCAAACTTTGTACTGACGTGAAGTTTGAAGTAAAGCCTTTGTTATTTAACAATATTTAACTGACCAACGTTTCACGTCAACTCATACAAGGTTTATTATTGGTGTTTTAATAAACTATTAAACATATATCTACACCAAGGTTGAAGGAAGACTGGCTTTTTATAGGGCAAAATAAATCAGACATATTGCGGTGATATGATAAAGATTTCAGTGTCTGAAAAACTATCAATATGTGGAAGAAATAACCGTATGTATAACATGCATTACACTTCACTCAAGAAACTGTTTTTTGTGTATGTATTAGGATAATGCCAAGTGAATTTACATACACTGATTAATTACCAGTTGTTTCATTTCAGTGATCTCTTTTGCATGTTTTACGAGTGTCTTTCTTCTTACTTGCTACTTAACCAAATTAAAAATGGCTTGATCAAATTAGCTTAACATGAGACTTAATTTAGATTGTTATGAATTATTTAACATGGAGTTTTTTATCTGTTGTGGTTTCAGGTAAGTTGACCTGGGACTTTCATACACTGGTGAAAGATGGATTCATAATCACCAGATAAAAAAGCCCGTTGGTTCGATACTAAAAACTGTATCACATGTATGAAAACACTGACAAAGTTCAAAGGCAATGAAACCGTTGTGCAGAATCCAACTCCAGATGGAATTAAAGCAATCTTCTGTGTCAGAGGAAGGATGACGTGTATGAACTATTGTGGCCTTTACAGAATGACATTCTTTCAGGCAAAACTAATGTCGCCTTTCACAAACTGTGTCGGTCATCATACACAAGTAGATCCAACAACTACACTTATCAATCACAGGGCAAATATGATCGAACAACCTATGAAGCCTCCTCATCTGAAGCATCGAACTGCGCAATACGTAAAAGTATCAGAGGCACTACATCAGAATTTAACATAAGACGTGACTGTTTTATATACAGTTGTGTGTACAAGCGAGGTGATAAATTAACTCAGATCGCAACAGGTATTGGTAAGACCACCAGAGAGAAGAAATATCTGGAGCAGCCGAACGTCTTGATGAAATTATCAATCACAAAATGTTGCCGCATACAGATTTTTTTTTTTGCATTTGATGCAAAATATTATCGTAGTTGCTACTCACATTACATAAGGGATCGTAACATAGCCTCAGCTGTAAATAAAGCCAAAGATAAAGAGGACTCTTCATGTTATGACAAAGTTATGAGTGCTATAATAGCAAATCTGAGAGTTATTTTAAAGAACACGGCTGTTACCAACCTGTCATTACTACGATCGGATTACATCAAGACTTTACAACAGATGGGGGTCGCAGGTACAGACAAGTACTCGTCTTGGAAGTTAAAAGAAAAACTTAAAACTACTATAGATATAAACTTGTATTCCTAGAAAAACCTGGATTATCTGGTCTTGTCTGTGCCAGCGTCATGACTGTAGGTGATGCACTCAGGAAGTCTTCAACAACGGGGTATATGAGGAGGATATTGCACTGACTAAGTTGGCCTGAACAAGAAACCAGTTGGATGAAGGGCAAATACTATACATGGTTGCAGCCATATTAAGAAATAAGCTGTCAGTTATTAAAGATTCTGACACATTTATTCGAAGTCTTGAATCAACATCAGTCCATGTGCTGAATATGTTCCAGATAAGCTGTATGACTTTATAATTCGGTGTGTCAACAAAAGTTCATTTAACAATTTATCAAGCTGATCTGATGACAGCACAAAGAAAGACAATCTTAAAGTCATCTCTGTTTGTCATAACATCATAAGCCAGAGCCAGAATGCGCGTACACCAATAACTCTGGGTCTTGAACTGAGGGTTTATCATGACTTCGGAAGCAAACAGTTGATTGATGACTTATATTCCCTTGGATATTATGTGTCATATGATGAAGTTCGAAGATTTCTGACATCTGTAGTTCTAGATCAGAAAACCGATTTGTTTGTAACTCGAGGTATATGAGGACAAAATGACAACACACAGATCGGTGGAGCAATTGACAACTTCGACCAGAATAAGGAGACCCTTGATGACAAGTCCACTACGCAAGCCATAGTGGCAGTACTGTACAAGAAATGTCCAATTAATCCCTCTGAATGTGGAATACTGAGAGTTCCTATGAAGTCATCCTCATCAAGAGATGCATTCAATGCCGAAGATAAACTTGAAATGTTAGTATCTTAATATCGTTTTTAAATATATTTCCATTTCAGAATTGGTCATACAAGTTGAAATACCAAACTATTTTTCTTCTTTCTTTTTCTAGGTCATGACAAAAAGGTATTTTTCATTTCTATTTTCAAACTCTTAACTATGTAGTTTTTCGTAAACGTATTTTAGGATAGCGTAGATGATGGTGCTTCTTTTTACCATTATTCACTCCTTTCTGGTAGACGTGGTATTGGTAAGTGCTTAATCTTTCTAGTCCATTTTGATCTAATCACGGTGAAGAATACAATGTGGTCGTTTGCTTTTCTCCTTGTCTAGGTACAACAAGCCTGCAAAACGACCTGAGCCACCAGCAGTATCAAATACCTCAATAACGGCAGTACAAACAAATGTTCCAAGTTACTGAAATGCTGAGAACATGGATCTCTTGTGGATACTTATCCGAATGCACAGTGTCAACCTCAATGTAGAAGAAAGACAAAGTCTACTGAAATGCTAGAACATGGATCTCTTGTGGATACTTATCCGAATGCACAGTGTCAACCTCAATGTAGAAGAAAGACAAAGTCTACTGAAATGCTGAGAACATGGATCTCTTGTGGATACTTATCCGAATGCACAGTGTCAACCTCAATGTAGAAGAAAGACAAAGTCTACCTGTATGGAGTGGATTCAACTGTCCCACTGTCTGATCTTTCCACCATCTAAACAATCTTAAAGAAACTTGTTCAAGTCTTAGAGAAGATTAGTCAGTCACACATATTAGCAACTGCTGATATGGATATTCACAGCCATGTATGTAAACCTCTGGTCAACCTACCTGAAAACACAACAGATAAAAAACTCCAGGTAAGCTAATTCGCTACAATCTAGATTAAGGTTCATGTTAAGCTAGTTTGATCAAGCCATTCCTAAGTTGATTAAGCAGTAAGTAAAGTAAAAGACACTCATAAAACATGCAAAAAAGATCACTGAAATGAAACAACTGGTAATTAATCAGTATATGTAAATTCACTTGGCATTATCCTAATACATACACAAAGAACAGTTTCTTGAGTGAAGTGTAATGCATGTTATACATACAGTTATTTCTTCTACATATTGATAGTTTTTCAGACACTGAAATCTTTATCATATCACCGCAATATGTCTGATTTATTTTGCCCTATAAAAAGCCAGTCTTCCTTCAACCTTGGTGTAGATATATGTTTAATAGTTTATTAAAACACCAATAATAAACCTTGCATGAGTTGACGTGAAACGTTAGTCAGTTAAATATTGTTAAATAACAATGGCTTTACTTCAAACTTCACGTCAGTACAAAGTTTGCAAAGATATCACAAGAACTGATGATGTTATTGCAGATTTAGTGACTTAAGACGCAGCTTTTTTGGTGAAATTTTTGACAAAGGTACCTGTAGATATCCATGTTTAATAACATGTCAAAACGGGTATTTCACAACCATTTTTTTGGACTTAGAAATACTAATACATGAAAAATATAGTTGTGCCTTGTTGTACCAGATTAATTATATGAATAATATAAATTATGTCATACAGTATTGAAAGCCATTATATAAGCTTCGTTTTGGTACCACGTTTGTTAAGATATCACAAAAACTGACAGAGTTATTACAAATTTCATGATTTTCGATGCGGCATTCGCAGCACAACTTTTTAACCTATGGTACCTATGAATATTCATACCAAAATACATGAAAAACGGGTTAATTTTTTCACAACCACCCATTTAATATTCCTAACGTACCAATGCATTAAAAATATGGTTGTGTTTTGTTCTACCGTGGGGAGTGGTTCACCCCAGAAAAGGCCCTATGCCCCAGCACTATAACGAAAGGTAATTTCTCATCTTTCCATTCGCATGGGTTATGTTGTAGATAGTGATTGTTTTACCTATGTGTCAAGACCTAATAATTTAAGTATTACCCGAAATTGGCCATGAAAACGATTGACAACTGTTTTAAAATATAGTAACTTAAAATTTTTTATTTACCAGTGAATTTTCTCCATAAAAAAGGTTGAATTAGTCACATTTTGTTTACATTCACTGTTTGACAGTTTTTCATTCTGAATCTAATTCCACATTACTTGTTTGTAACCAGAAGTATTTTTAATATTATTACTGGTTACTTTTTCTCTCTGTTTCTTTACTCGACTAGTTAGGTATCATTTTTGGTGATGTATATGTAGCAGTTGATATTCAAGAGTTCTCGGTTTTGTAGTGATGTCATCTTACATAATATTTTTTTTTTAATTTGCTAGTCTTTGGACTTCGTTAGTTTAACTGGCTTATAGTTTATTTTTCCCCAATAACATGGCTTTTACTTTTCTTTTTATATAAAAAAATCGACATTTTTATTCAGGTCCTCTTTATCTATCGATATATATTTTTAGATAAATAACAATTCTAAGTGATAAATATGTAGTGAACAATAAATTAATTTTCATAGATCCACGTTACACGTTTTTCTTACAGTCTACCTTACAAATGGATCACAGCAGTTTACAGATCCGAGAGTTCTTGAAGGAAAATTTTTTCCCTTTATTAACTGCACAACAAGCCTTTCTTTAGTAGCATCATATTCCAGACTGAACCAGAGACGACCTCTGTGGCCATCCGGAAAAAAGAATTCCTCTCCAGTGTTATCGTAGGAAACTTTGTACAGTTCTGGGTTTAGTCCACCCAAGAGTGGCGAGTCTGCATAATTAAGATTTAATCTCTGAGTTATATATATGTATATATAATTTGTTTTAAATTAAAAGTTCCTTTATTAATTTAGCTGACATTAACAGACTATTTTTATAAGTCAGGCAACTGTTAACCAAAAAGACCAACGTAGAATAATTGTTTCTGTTGTTTTTAAAGTACTTGGCAACATTTATTTTTTATTTAAACAAGGTGTTGATTATCAAAGATCTCGACTCTATAAATATGTATTTCTGACAAAAGTAATTTAAAAAAGGATTTGCTATTGTAACAAAATAGATAAATATAAGGTAAACAGTTGTGTGTTTTAATAATAATAGCTCCATCATCGTTTTGATTATTTTAACGAATTAAAGAATACAAAATGAAGTATAAATAATAGAAAATGTTATTTTAAAGTATATAATAATTGTTCCTGAACTCACCAGAAGGCCCTAGTGGTCCGTTGTCAATCAAGGAGAGTCTAGATCCCAATATGGCGTCAGGAGAAGAACTAGATGACAAAGACGTTTCTCCTGGACTGTGCAAGATAGAGAGAGACATGGCGGGAACCACAAAATTGATCGGCCGTTCTTGTCTTATAAAGATAAAATAAGATTAAAACGAATAATTCAGTTTAAATGTTCGCGTAGACAAGTATTGTCATAATTGGAACAGTAATGCTATGTTTTGTTTTCTCAAAAGTTAACAGGGCTTCTCTTTTACTTTCGTGAAATATACTTAAATATGCTAGTAACTGCACATGTTACTATAATACCATGAGTTAGCATCGTAAATCATGGCTGTTCTCTTTAACGTTAGAAAAGATAAATCCGATTCAAAACCTAATTGTAATTCCAGCACATATTCCTAAAACGTCATGAAAAAGAACATTACTGGTTATAAATATTTTCTTACCACAGCTCGAAGACTTACATAATTTGTTTAATTGCCAACATCAAACTTGATTAGTAAAGATACTGGTATTAATCTGTCATTACATGATTTCATCCAAAACTTTCTAGTAAGATACGTTTTGTTAATATGACTAGAAACTATGACATCTCATATCGAAAATGTCACGTTATGATCTATTTTAGCACTAGTTTTGAACTTTAAAGAAACAAAACAAATAATCTTTGGATATATTTTTTAAGAGATATATCTCATTCTTTATTAAGCTCTAGTGACAAAAAGGATTTTAAATAACATCATTCAACTTTTGATCAAGAACCTTTACAGTAATATATGTAGAGTTAATCGAATAATTTGAAATTATCATAGATATAGTAAAACTAATAAACTCTCTCGATCCATATTGGTTTTTCTTTTTCGGAAAATGCCATAGTTAACTTTCACAAGCCATTGCAAAATTTTATTAGGATTACGTTTATGAAAAATTCTTCAATACTGTTTATTAAATAAAAAGAAACTCTTCTTACAGCTAAATCTCTGTCTAAAAATTCTGTGGCTTGGTTTTATTAGTTTTGGAAATGTTCGGTTTTTAATGATACTTTGTAGAGGAAGCAGGCGTTAATTTTTTTTCTAGAGCCAAGTTGTTCTTTATTTAAAATTATCTGTTGTTTTTATTTTACCAACAACAGTTTTATATTGGGCTTATCATTATCATAGGTCGCTTTTGTAATTTCATCTTATTTCTTTACTTTTAACGTAAGTTTGGTTTTTAGTTACACTAATTGGTACATGGGTCTTTACTTACGTGATGCATCCGTACATTGATGCATCAGTCGATCTTCTAGAAGAGCGTTCGACTTTAGTGCCTTGTGGAAATTCTTCGTAGCTTCCTTGGTTTTTTCGACGTCGATAGATAGTAAAACCGACTGTTACCAGTACGACAACAGCAAAAGCTAGTGACATCAAAGAGATCAATAACGGTTCACCTGTAAAGCAACAATGTATATTTAATAATAAACTTAAGGAGTTGATCATTTATTAAACCAAGTGAAACAATTATTATAAAAAACTAAAAAAAACAACAACTTATAACACCTATAAGCACAGTAAACAACAGAAAGAAATGATTAAA
>NW_013666720.1:89876-106527 GCF_000517525.1 Limulus polyphemus | reverse complement strand
AAAAAAAAACAACAACTTATAACACCTATAAGCACAGTAAACAACAGAAAGAAATGATTAAACCAAGTGAAACAATTATTATAAAAACTAAAAAAAAAACAACAACTTATAACACCTATAAGCACAGTAAACAACAGAAAGAAATGATTAAACCAAGTGAAACAATTATTATAAAAAACTAAAAAAAAACAACAACTTATAACACCTATAAGCACAGTAAACAACAGAAAGAAATGATTCATATATAAAGATAAGTGGCATCGTGAATAACATGAAATCCAAGAGTTATAATTGTTATTTCTAGCCTGAACGAATCTTATTGAACACATGGAATAAATTATAAGGTCAGGGATCCTAAAAATGAGCTACAACCATCCCTAATTTAGACTACTTATCAGAGTGAAGGCAACAAATCATCAGCATCTGCCGCCTGCGTGGCTATTTTTAAACGAATATCAAGAATGACTGTCACAATTATAACGTTTCCTCGCAGCTGAAAATGTTGAGCATCTTCACGGATGTCGTAGCTTGAATCTTGGTTTTTACAGTCTGCAGCTCGGCACGATAGCCGTTAGGCTACGACCGGACATATAGTGTATAACGTGTAAAGCTAACTGGCATAGTCAACAAAGCAACCGTCAGAATTACAAGATCAAATAAATTGTAAAGTCAACTGGTATCGTAATAAAACCCAACAACAAGTATTATAGAAGTGAATAATATGTAAAGTCAATTGGGATAGTCATAAACAACAACAATAACAAGGATTATAGGAGTGAATAGAATCTGGTATAGTAAACTAGGAATGGCTCACCAGTAAGATGAAATGGTACAGTAAACTTAAAACAAACAACAAGAATTACAATAGTGTTTCACCTGAATATTAAATCATGTAGTTAAGAATTATTTTCAAAAATAGGGGCAAACTAACTGGGTAAATTAAACAACATTGATTACTTGTAGTCACAATTTTTGAACAATAGAGTACTTAACAGCGGCGTCCATATTTAGTTGTGAGCCCTTGTGCGGGATAAATTACGTAACTTATACAAGTACATATACAAATGAAATACATCAATATAGCAAAAATTAATAGATGGTCAGAAATTATTTCAAGTGCATTTAAATACTAGATAAATTACTCTTTCCTGATTTGGAATATACAAAATACATTTCACTGTTAAGCGATTGTAATTAAATTCTAATTACATTACTAGCAAACATAAATAAATCATGGTAATATTACTCTTAAAGTTCCCAGTAGCACAGCGGTATGTCTGCAGACTTACATGTCTAGAAACAGGGTTTCGATACCCGTGGTGGGCAGAGCACGGATATCCTATTGCGTAGTTTTTCAAATAACTAAAACTAAACCTAATATTAAAAAGGAAAATAACAACCAATTAGTAATAAATAACAAATCATAACAAAATACAATGGGGAGAAAATCCCCCAAAAATGGGCCAGGAGCCAGGACAGAGCATGTTCAAAGGATGACTGGCAGAACAAGAATCGCCAGCTGCTAACATCACAGTCATTCTGTTCTCATTTTGCCATTGTTTTTAGCAGACCGTTTAAAGTTAATTTGATTAGGGCTTGGTGGGCCCCCTAGAGCTCGTGGGCTCATGTGCACTGCACACTCGATATAGTCGCCCCCGGAATACTACATAAAGCAGGAATAAGGCTTAATAAAGATTGAGGATATGATTAATAGACATACGGATGTCATGAATTTTTTAACAGAGAAACAAAATAATATTAGTGAAATAAAAACTCCATTAAAATCAGAATGCAAATCATTGACTTTAATGACAACTTGATAAACTATTTGTATATTCTTTCAAGCATAAATGTACAGAAATTTTGACGTATACAACCTATATAATATATTTTAAGCACATGTCATATAGAGGATCGAGTACGTAATATTGAAACAGTTTGTAACCTCACTATGTAGTTGTTACAGTCCATGTTGCCACGGCCAGTCATATGGCAAAACACTCCGTCGTAGAGATGTCATAAATAAAGCACACCACTCTCCCCTGCAAGATTTTCATAACCCATCTAGTGTAGGAGGAAGACAGTTGTCATTGCCTGTTTCATCTGTCCGATCGTACAGAAATCCATAGGCTCTGTATCCAGCGACTTGACTAGTATGTCTTGGTATGAATAACAGTTTCATTCTCCAGCTGCTTTGGGCATGTGATCCTTGATTTGATATTTCCTAGAAGAACTTGTGTACATAGACTTGTGTCGCTTTTACAGATGGAGATCCTTTTTGATTATGTTGCCCACTGCACTTTGATTACCATGGTTAGGGTACGACTTGATGTAGGTCTCTTTTTGGATAGTCTTAGTGTCTCAAGTTGATTCACATTCCTTTGTTTTCGGATACCATTAAGTACAAGGGATATTCTCCTCTTGAGAATTCTAAATCCCCTATCTGAACACATCTTTATGATCTCACGATATGAATAATTTGCATCAAAAGGATCTGTTGCATACCATTCCCCCCAAAGAAGATCAATTTTCGTTTAAATTACACTCTCTATAAAACACCAAACAATGTCAAAATGTAGTTCTGAAACTATTCGTTCATCACGACTTTATATCAGATGTCACGTGACATGCTGATTTTCACATTCGAAATCGTTTTAATATAGCTTATCTAACCTTATAGTTGCAGTGTGTAAATGTGTAATACTAAAGTTAAGTGTTATTAAAGAAACTACTCAAATGCAATTTTAGATCAGTTTTCTATTCCTATTTATATGAACGGTGTTAAGATATCAGTTTTCGGTTGAGCAATAGTGAGCGGCAGGGAAAACTTAAAGAGGGAAGAAATTCTAAAAATTGGGATGACTGTGGATCTAATCTTTTGTGTATGTTCACAGTGTAAAAATTTTTAAGTAATAGATTAAAACAGTACATTTTCTCTTCTGCTTGCGAAGCACTAAGAGAAATAGTGTTAAATTCATGAAACTACAATATATTTTTTTAAAATATATCTGATTCTAGTTTCTATATTTAAGAATCTTTTCAGTTTATTTATATTGTTTGTTAGGCCGTAGCTTTGTAGGTATGCAGTGTTTGTTTGTGAGGTTGGATGAATATTTAGTCCTCAGACATAACTATTTTCTAATCAGTTAAAATGGTGAACCTAAATCCTCTCACTAAACAATATTACACAGGAAAAAATCTGGTGTAACAAACTTACTCAAAATTTTCAAATGTCTATCTTCTACAAACTGTGTAAAGTTAGTTATTTTTATCTTATACATAGTCATATTCTACAAACTCAGTCGTTTTTTTAAAATACTAGTCATCTTGAACAATCTCAGTCACCTTTTCAAAACCTAATCATCTACAAACTCAATCACCTTATACGAAGTCAGCTAAATTCTACGAACTTCGTTACTTCGTGAAAGTACTTTTACTAAAACGTTACTAAAATAATTTTCATGTTAGAAAAGACTAATGTTTAAGCTCAGTACTAGAAATACTGTAAAACACTTTAAATTTGTCTATAGTGGAACAGAGTAGAATGGCCAAAGATCTGCTATGTTCTCAGTCGTTTGACTAACCATGGCATTTTGTATATAAAAAAAAGATACACTTAACCTATTACGTGTAAAGCGTTAATATCCAGACACGCTTGAACAATTGTATCTAGAACGTTCAAAGTCAAGATAACTTGAAGTATGCAGCCTGGTCGGGCAAACTGGTTCCTTTGATCAGTCAGAAATACTTAACTAATTATATTTATAGTGCCAATAGACAAACATGTAAACTCGTCTAATTAGGATTACATGCAAACTATTTACAAATAGATAGCTACGTAGGACCTACAACATCTACAGAGATAAAGTTATTCAAATACAGCTATCTGACGCTAGGGGGTCTCAAGACGCACTGCAATCGAGTTAGATGCTTCGAAAGAGAGAAAATTTCGATTGTTTTGACAAGCGAGATATGTATCAACAAACAGCCTACACGTGAGCACGTGTGTAGTTTTGCTGAACACTCTAAACAGGATCTACCCAGCTGATCACCGTCACTCTCAGGGGAGACAAAACAATACACACCTGTTTAATTAATTAGAATAGTCAGAGATGGTACCTGACTCCTCCATGTCTATGTAATGATCGCCCAGTGTGGATCAATAGGAGTACTTGCTACAACGTTACGTTGTGCTGCAATAGTTATGACATACATGTAGAAAATACATTAAAGTAGATATATGGAAAATATTGAGGGTTTGTATAACGACATGGTTTACGTGTAACTTCAAAGGATGCAATACATATAATTTATTGTCTATAGTATACTTTTTACTCTTCGACTCTTTTTTTTTTGAAGTCTTCTTAAAGCCATAGAGAAGTCATTTAAAGACAAAATTTGAAATTTATAGCAGATACAAAAATGTAAACGTGTTCAAGTAGTAAGACAAACATAAAATTGTATTTAGAAAATATCGAAAGACGGAAGCAAGAAGTCTGAATAGTGCTCAGAAATTGCTGTTTTGAATGTCGCCATCAGTATTCCATGCATACATACGTACCTGTGTGATGGCACGTTTTCGTTAATAGAAGTATCTCTTTAGCAGATTACTTGATCAACGCAATGAAAGTATGTATACACATTACAGAATGTTTTTTATTGTAGCTATATGTCAATATAAAGTACATACATGTACGTAGAAACACATCATATTTATATATGTACAACAGTATTATTTTAAGCTTGAAATACAAAAGGTCACATAACTTTACTTAATACTACTATATTTCAAATAATAACTAGACATTATACTTTCTTAGTTTTTACTTACTTAACTAGGATACACGCTAACTGAAAAAAAAAGTTAAAGTCAAATTTGACTATAAACCTTACGATTCAAATAGTTTTAATGTTTTCCTTGAATTCTGAAGTCGATTTCCCCGTATATGGTAAACCATATATTTAGTGGTAGAACATTTGTTGCATAAAAACCCCTAAACACTTCATGGTAGTATCATCAATCAAATAAAAAGGAAAAATATTTCTTTGCTGGAAATTCTTTATATTTCAACCTCTTTATGAAACCCAGAAAAAGAACTAATTATTTTTTTGAGTACGATCTAATAAAACTTGTATTAAATGTTTTTACACTCTACGGGTAGATAATTATCAAAACATAAAATTGTGAATACTGATTCATGGTAACACTTACTTTGACCCAAATTAGCTATTTTATTACCCAAAAATAGTAAAGATGATTAATTTTCCTCTTCTACTATAAATGTAATACTAAGATGTCGTCTATTTAAATATTTTGAAATTCATATGCACCAGGTTTATTTCTAAAAGCTACAAAGCTGTTATCTAGATAGTTTCTGAAATATAACGGCCAAACTGTTCAGGACCAATGTACAAGTAACTTTCCTTATCATAACTTAAAAACAAATTGATTAACATTGTGCAACTCTTGGTCCCATAAAATATCCACCCATTTGTTCATAATACTTAATATGCATGATATTTAAGGGCAACAAGAGATCTATTGGTCCATCTAGGCCGTCCCACCCACAAAACTAAATTAAAAAAAAACAACAACTCAAACTAGCCCTTATCATTCTAATATTCATTAAGCCTTCCAATAAGCACCCTTAAATGTACTACATTCACCACATTTGAAGGCAACCTATTCCATAGGCCAACTACCCTGTTAGAAAAATAAAAATGTCGAAGCTGAAGATGACTACTACTCTGCCAAAACGTATACTTGTGTCCATTAGTCCTAATATTCTCACTATTAAGTATTTTACATACAAATTCCAAATTTGGAGTATTGTATTTATACTTGGGATCCTTACCTTAGGAAGATTATTGAATTGCTGAAAAGGATTCAGGGGACGGATACTAGGATTATACTTCGAATGGAACGGTTGCCATAGGAAGACAGGTTAAGATATATGAAAATGTTTTGTTTTTTTAAAATAAAAGAATTAAAGGAGATCTGATGGAGATGTTTAAGATTGTTAAGGTGACGAATAATGTCGGGGCGTCATTATTTTGTTACATCCTCTTTAGACTTCTATTCAATATTTCTATAAATAAAAGCTAAAATGCTATTTGCTACTAGATGGGGGGTAAGAGACGGATCAATCAGAACACCAATACCCTTTTCTTCCATAGTGCTGCTAAGGTTATTTATATTTAAATTATACTTATAATTGAAATTAAGATAACTCACATGTGTTACCTTACATTTATTATGATGAAAAACCACTTGATATTTATTCATTCAACTCGCCAGATAGTCCCATTTTAATGTAGTAATATCCTACTTACAGCCACCAAACCCAATACATTAATATCATCAACAAATTTAAGTAAATTATTGACCATTCCTTCATCTATGTCATTGGGGTAGATTTAAAAGAGCAAAGGTCCCAACACTAAGTCCTGAGGTACCCCACCTGTGACATTAATCTAATTTGTTTGGGCTCCATTTGACCTGCTTTCTTCCTTCCAGCCACTTTTCTAGTTAATGAGCCAGTTTATGTACTACACATACACACACACACACATATATAGATATCTATCTTATGTAGCACCTTGTCAAGTGTTTTATTAACATCTAGATACATCAAATACACATACTTACCCCCATCTACATAAGCAGTAACCTATTCAAATAATATTAAAATGTTTGTGAAACTATGTTGATTATCCATCAAAAAATCTAAGCTTTGTTAAGCATTTATAAGACAACCAAAAACTTTCCCCATCACTGATGTAAGACTAATAGGCCTACAATTACTGGTACAATTTATATCCCGTCCTTTGAAAAGAGGAGTAACGTTAGCCTTCTTCCAATCTTTGGCATCTGTAGACTATGACAACCATTAAAAAATTAGACTATCAAGTAACAAATCCAATAATTTAATAAAACTGATTTTGTTCAACCGAATTACAAATTAACTCTATCACTTTCATTTATATATAAATATTTGTATATAAGGACTAAATATTAAGAACATAGACAGGTTTATTGAAAACTAATTTACAAAAGCTTTGGAAAAACTGAAACTGTCTTTTACTGTAAATTTATTAGTAACAAACTGCTAAAAATACAACCAAAAAGTTGTTAATTTATGAGTAAGTGTACCAATACTTGACACAATCGATCTTATAGGGCATTTTGTTTCATGTTTTACAGGTAATTCATAAAATATTCCGAAATTAAAACTAACTGACCTGCTTTCATTGTAAGCACTTTTACATACTGATCTTTTTTATTTTGTTTCAAAAATATAATTTTATAAACGTCACTCTCTATCTCTTAAAGCTGTAGGATCGGACTAACTTAGTATTGTGATTCAAAATAGTCAAAGCTCTTCTTTTAATATAATTCTTTTTTACTTAATATTTTCTCTTTAGATAAGTGTTTATGGAACTTCTTAGTGTTAAAACTATAAAATCCTTATGGCGCTAAACCACATTTCCGTATTAAAATTACTTTGAAATTGAACAGGTATAAGTTTTGATTTGTGTAATAACCTAAAAATTCACGGAATATTCTACCTAATCTAATTTCTTAGAAGTAATGGAAAATCTTAATCTTGTGATAGTGCCATTTTTTTACTAACCAATAGTTAGAAAATTGTAAATAAAATTTATGGGGTCTTCTAAAAACAGGCATTAACACTGAACTTTCCAAATTTTAACTCTCGTGACATGTTTAAGTTTCTAATCTCAATATAATAATAATCTTATTTTTATGAAACTCAATAACATGTTGTGCATATAATATATTAAAACACACTTTGAAACAATTTCTTTCAATTTTCTAACACATTTCCTCATTTTATTAGTAAGTTTTTATAATCTTAGTTTATATTTTAATTCGATCATTTATCATATGTTTTCCGAATAATTTGAACCAATGAGCCATTTTTTACTAATTGTAATCGCAGAATTAAAATAATAATTAATGATATAGATTACACTATAACACCAGTTGCTTAGCATACTGCAGAGATTTGATGACAAGGAATCCATTTTGAGACTAATAAATTTTGGAGATGGCTTCAATGGGTAAAGAAAAAACTGTATTACAAGCTTAATATAGCAACAAATGTATATCGTTTTGACAAGGTTTTGCCATCATCGTCAGTTACAAGTAGTTTACCTCGACACATATACACATACATTAAGAAATAAAGAAGTCATATGACCGGAGATTGCAACAGATAGACCTAACACAAAAATAAAAACTTCAAATCTAAAACCTTTCCTACAAACACAATGTCCAGAAAACGCTTTCACCATTCATTTTTCCTTCCCACAAATATCATAAATTTGCTAGTTTTCGGTTAGCACTAGCATTTTAAATCTTGATTTATACCACATGGAAATCATTATAATTTTCAGAATGTAACAGTTTTCGAGATAAAGAAAATCAACATTCGGTTTTAGAATTTCTAATGGATGTAGAAGAAATGCTTCAATTCATTAGAATTCCAAATATTATTCTTTATTTGTGGCTTACACAAATTAATTTAACAAATTTAAAGATTTAGAAATTTTACTTATTGTAAACTACTACAATTATAGTTTAGAAGACAAATCGCATTTTGCAACATAGAAAAAGAGTATCATTTATAGTAGGATGTATGTAATTTAACGTAGAGCATGTCAGCCATCTTTATCTGTTATAACTTATTAGGTGTTTAACTATAAAATTAAACTACAGTTATTTAGCCAAATTAAAGCATAGTGACGTAAGACAAATTAAGTTAAGCCACTAGCTTGTATCCATTATAAAATATACAGCCTTGAATAGAACTATATAGGATTTATCATAGAGTTGGTACACTTTTTATGTAAGGATGACCAAGGTACTCAAAAGGCATATTACAAATATGCAAGCTAAAAATCAACAATGACAGAGTTTTACTTTAATAGATGATTGGCGCTCACTTTCGTTTGTTTTTCTACCCAACAAGCCCAAGAACAAGGCAAGAAACCATTGCTGACATACCAAACCAGAAAGTGACCAACCCACCAAATTGTTAATTTTTCGTCTTGTTTCATTCGAGATAACTCTACAAGTACTTCATCACTGATGTCAGTTGAAACCTAAATTCACTCTATGTATTTTTGGACAGTGCACGATGTCATCGCTTAGTCGTAATAACTTGTAGTAATTAAACATAAATCAATCACAATTCTAGTGTAAACGATGTTATTATTACCCCTTGAAGCAAGCTTTTATAATGAAATCCGGTGTTTCTTTAAAAAGTTTAAGTACAGGGCGACAGTGGTATTACCAGCCAATAATAGATGAACATTAGATGCCTGTAATATGTAGAATACTCAATGCTTTGTACACTATACAATCGGTGTCTTTAGGGAGCCAACCCATATATTATAATGAAGCGAAGCATTAAAAAAATACACATAGTATTAAATTTTATTACACATATTCATAGAATATACTAGCTTTCAGTCAGGGGGAAAAACGTCACAAAACAAGTAATAGAAAACATTTTGGAAAAAGTAAAACGATGTAGGAATAGCAGTGCCAAAAAGAATGCAAACAAGAATATAGGGATGATACAGCCATACATAGAGCATCCCTACATGACTTTCAATATTAAAATTTAACGTTACAGAATAAAATGCATATTTGACTTTAATTTTACTGCAGTTGGAAATTATATATTCCTCATTGTTGGCTCCCACAGTGGCACAGCGGAATGTCTGCGAACTTATATCTCTAGACACCGGGTTTCGATACCTGTGGTGGGTAAAACACGGATAGCCATTTGTGTAACTTTGTGCATAATAACAAACAATAACACCACCAACAACTGCTGGTATTCAGTTTTTTATCATAATATTATGGACATGTTAGGGTAGGCATCAATTAGTTTAACTAAGAGTCTAGGACTTACGTACAAGGAAAGCCAAATTTAGTCAAAACATGTCTTGATTATTACAGACTATTACAGACTTTCGCTACGAGGTCGGTCGAATTGACACACAACATTTATGATACATGTACTTCGCCAGGATTTTCCTGAGGGGGGTCGTTTCACTTCATGGTGCATCTTTCATAGATTACGCAGATATATATATGAGTGTGTATGTAAAACTGTACGTGTTATTCAGAGAACTCGATGAGTAACAAGTTATGTTGAAAAATATTCATGCTAGTATTAAGAATAAACTGGAACTCTCTATTCATTTCTTAATTGAAGTTTATGTGTACACCAGAATTATATGTATTTAATTTTTTTAATAACGATTTTGCACAATATTATGTACAGTATATATGCTGTCATTCGAATCCTTCTGTTTAAGCAGTATAACTTACTGTATATAAACGGCTAGGAGTATGTAAGCATGATGAAATAGGCACAGTTTATGTATTTACTCTAGACAGTTGACCCTTAAGTACGTTTGAGTACGTTGTGGATGTTGGTTTCCTTGTCAATCTGCAAGAAGATAGGGCGGCTCCTGGAATTAATATTTATATGTGGTCCAAAAAGGGGTTCTTTTGCATCCGATAACCATTCTTGGTGACGTCTTTGTCACAATTTAAACGTTTAAAGGAAAAAAAAGAGCTTAACAATAACATTTCTTTACTTTGGATGATAGTTAGACAAATTATAAGATAATTAGCCCGACCTAGAAAGCACAAGGGTCATGCAGAACCAAACTATACACTAATAGGAACTGGATTTATGCATATAGCAATATATTTGTTATATGTAATGCAAATATTTATAGGAATTGGATCAATGCATATACTAATATATTTGTTATATGTAATGCAAATATTTATAGGAATTGGATCAATGCATATACTAATATATTTGTTATATGTAATGCAAATATTTATAGGAATTGGATCAATGCATATACTAATATATTTGTTGTATGTAATGCAAATATTTATAGGAATTGGATCAAAGCATATAGTAATATATTTGCTATATGTAATACAAATATTTATAGGAATTGGATCAAAGCATATACTAATATATTTGTTATATGTATGATAAAGGATTTAACCGTGATCAATACTAGAGTTCTTTGTTCCATTTTAACAAAATATTAAGTTAACAAAGTTAAACGATAGAGAAAGATTAACAACAGTGAGTAATATCTCACGATCCAGCGATTCAACGATTAAGTAACAGCAGCTTAACAGTGAAGACTACTGCAGTGATATAGGGTTCTTTTGTAATTTTCCGACTCAGTGGACTTGAATTATGAATCTTAGGCGTGCACTGACAGCGGACAAAGTCAGCTACGACAAAATTCCGTCGAATGTGGGATATATTAGGAAATCCTTCCAAATTAGTTCTTTGTTTTCGTGCGCATGCGGAGAATGTATTCCTTGCAAGAAGGACATAAGCGTCTGAATTTTCAATTGTAAAACAGTCTTAGATAAAAAAAATAATGAGCAGTTACACAAAATCTTGTCTTCAAACTGTATGTAAATCATCGGCCATAATATCTTAGTAATACCTTACATCTCTTAATCACACAAAACAAGATATTAGTATTTTGTTCAAGTTTATGTAAGTAGGGTAAAATGAAAACTTAAAATTAAGTCAATTTAAAGAATAGAAGAAAAGAGTTAAAGACATAATACTTAAAGAAAGTAAATATTAACAACTATGGACAAGTTGGTAAACGAAATATATTAATGAATACTTAGATAGTATATATAGTACATACAGCGTCGCTCACTTGTAACACATTCTAGGTTAGAACTTTATGTAAAGAACTAGGGTTAACACTGTGATAAAAGTTTAGATAAACGAACTTTACACTCCAGATATATTTGTTGTTTTTTTATTATTACCAACGTTTCGCTTTTACAGCTTTTTCAGGGTTATATAATTGATATTGAAGTATACGTTAATTTATAAAATTGAATGTGATGTTCCATCTCTCGAGTCTGTCACACGTGTCTCCAACAATGTATAAAATATCATTGTTGTTTCATTATTGTTTTAATATAATATACTTATATGACGTAGCTATACTAACGTATAACATATATTAATAAAATAAAATATAAAAATAAAGAGAACCGAAATATGTTTTATGATTAACTGAAAACACACAGACAGAAAATAGAAGTTGCTAAGAAACAATAGTAAGTGGAAATGATTCGAAATTTACTAGCAGCGTTAAAAAATAATTGTAAGACTGGGTTGTACTCCAGAGTAAGCAAGTCTTAAACTGGAAGTAATAAGTGTAAAATATATTGATACAATTTGTTGTTCTATGAATGGTGTTTTGGTTACATGTACCTGTTCATTTTTGGACTAACACCTTCATGTAAAGATAACGATGTATATAAATACATTAGAACTGATAAAGAAAGAGAAGGGGTTATCAAACTTTGATGTCCATTCTAAAAAATATAATAAATGATGATACATATATAATCTTAATTTTAGTAAGTTTTATAACAATACTTCTACTGATAAAATTTAAAATTGCCATTCGCCAGCACTTTCAATATCTTTTAACTAATCTGCTATGTGTAAGTAAACATGTTTACATCAATTTTATAACAATACTTCTACTGATAAAATTTAAAATTGCCATTCGCCAGCACTTTCAATATCTTTTAACTAATCTGCTATGTGTAAGTAAACATGTTTACATCATGATATTAATTATTGTTTAAAGCTCAATGAACTTTACAAGCTGTGAATTTTGAGCTCCACAACATTTGAGAGAAGATAACTTCAGCTCACAGGTTATGACTACGGCTTCTTTATTAATTATTTACCATATATTTTTAAAATTTATTAAGGAAATAATAAATAGCTCTAGTCGTGTGATGTTAATATTACATTTCGTTAGCTCTTACAAATTATATAACACTAAAGTTGTATTGGCATTTTGTATTTATGGAAAAGTTACTAAAGCTATCTTTTGTCGTCCCTAATATTAAACAACTGATCACAGGAAGCTAATCAGTAGAACTTTACCACCTACCATACACACTAAAAGATTGACTGTCACTAGTACAACGCACTCTCAACTTAAAATGTGGGGAATATTTTGTAGTATTGCTCAGATTCCAATCACTCGCTAGCTCAGAAGTCCAGAACTCTACCACTGGGTCTATCCCCCCCCCAACCCCCTATACACACACTCATAATAAGGAACAGCATTAACTTATTTGTTTAGCTAAATTAATATCTGGCAATACTATTACTTGTATTTACCAATGTAAATGTTTCATTACTTATTATCTCAACATATTAGTGTATTAATTTATTAATCTAAATATACTTTATGTCTTTCGGCTAAGGTCAGGAACAGACAGGCGCGATGTGGTACCGCTTGGTATTCTTCCTTGTAGTCTCCTGTTAAACATATACGGCCAGCATGCACGGTGTGATACAGCAAGATTTTTCGAGTTTATTTAGTGAGTATGATGTATGCACATATATAATTTACAGTATGCTTTTAAGAACGGCACATTTGTTTGGGGGTTATATATATATGTTCAACATTCACTGATAAGGGAGAAAAAAATGTTAGAGGATGAATCTCGTTGACTGATATTTATTCCCGAGGATACGAGAAAAATACAAAAATTGGGTCATTGTACTTTAAGAAAAAGACGGCAGCTGTGACATCTTTAGTGTGTTACCATGATTGGTGAGCGAATGGCCAATACCTCATGGCAGAGGGAAGAAATCGCTCTGTGCCTATTTACATCCAACTTAATTCTAAGAGTTTACCTTTGTCTATTTGTTCTTTCTCACTGTCTGCTCCTTAACCGCCACTTGTTATAGCAGATATAGTGTGGTTAACATATTGGAATAGATTCTTATTTGCCTTTACTCATAAGTTCATGCATTGTGATGTAGAAGGTGGAGCTTTGGCTTCAGATGGCATGTTTAGACATATTATTTTTTATCTGTTGCATTACTCTACCTGATTTATTTATATGACTTATATTTTATAATTTATTGAAACGATAGTGCTATTATTATTATTATTGCAAATTTTAGGCTTTACTTTCCGTAGCCTCCCCCTGCTGGTTCGGTTTCTAAACTCAAAGGCTCATCAAAGCTAAACTTCGGGGCTTTACGTTATTTTGGAGAGTTGTATAGATTTGTTTAGATTGGTATCACGATTGGTCTAAGAAATCAATGACATAGGTATTATTTTTGTTAAAAACCCCTAGATTAAATGTACTTTTTCCTTTTTAGTCTTTTTTTATATCTTTCATAATTTTTTCTATTGGATAGTTGTTTGTTTTTAAGCACAAAGCTACACAATGTGCTCTGCCCACCGCGGGTATACTTGAATTTTAGTATTATAAGCTCCAAGCCTTATCGCTGAGCTATCAGGGGTCAATATTTGATGTGCACTACCGCAAATGCACGAATACTTATAAGTATATTCAGGTTTCGTGTATTGGGAAACTATGTGGACCCTAGGAGTAAAAAACATGTTTACCTATGTTCTGGAAGTAACGATCTAGTCTATACTTTGTGCTTAGTTTCATTAAATATTATTGGTTATGATGATATCTTTTAAGTACTTATTTACCCTTATGAGTATTATATTTCCATTATTAGCTTCGTATAATGCGAGGGTAATCAACTGATGATTCATTACATTCTAATCGTCATAAGTTTTATTTTCCTTGTATGTTGATTTATGATATAAAGTATTTATATAGAATTGGCTTTATTAATTGATTTATAATTGCTTTTCACAGATAGTTAAATTACTTTCAATCCTAAATTCTTGTTGATATACCTTGGGATTTTGCAAAAATGAGTATGTCAGACAACTTCTGAGAAGTTCTTTCCTACACTATATCGTAATGCATTTAATAATAATACTTTTATGTTCTTACTCATTCATTGAACTTGGAGTATGTTAAGGAGTAAGGTTCATTATTGTTTTAATTTTGTGGTCTTCTCAGGTAAAACTGAAGCTAACAAGTAAGTATTAAGTCTACCAACGAGATCTTCTGGGAGAAATGTGAATCTATCAAACATCGACGGCATAATGGGGACTTAAACACGTTTTAAATACTCTAAAGAACTAAATGGCAAGAGAAGAGAAATCAAAGCAAGTCTTTATTGTATTATGACAGAAAGGATTCTTTATATACCACAGTTTCAAATTAGTTCAAAAACCTTGTGCGGCATTGCATAATCCTAGATTACTTAAATCACTGATCATTCTTACTGTTCATATTCAATGAGGGAGAATAGCTTATAGTAACTTGTATAAACCTTCATAACCTGTACCTCCCATTCACTTGGGTATGATCCACACCCCAGGGGAGAGAGGATACAGAAAATTGGCTAAGCTAATATAAGCTTTCTGGAGTGATTGCTGTGGTATGATTCAACCTTAGTGCGAGGTGGAGATTAAAGTGAGCTTATAACCACTTACATTCTATTCCCAAGACGTTAAACAGGAGTGGAATACTTGCAAAATAATTCTGGAAAACATTCCTGAATATACCAAAATAAAGTTAGACTGTAGAATCAGAAAGTTTCAACTTTTACAATTTTCGATGACATTGCACAACAAAATTTCACCAAAGGAAGAATTAAAATGTTAAATATGCACTAGTCTAATTAGGTAGAAACAAACATAAAGTGGTTAATATCTTTAATTAAAATTTAATTATAATTTTTCTAAGTGATTACTCGTAACTTTCAATAAATAGCAATAGTGCATTTGATTACTTGCTTTGAAAGTAATATCATACATATGCATAACGTCACTGGAATTTTGGGCAAGAGTGGTCAAAATCTTAAATTGATTGATCTAGATATTATTCCGTTACGTATTACATTTTTAATAAAAACTGAAATTAATCAAATTACGAATTTTTAGTAGAAAAAAATTATTTGATTTCAAGCTATCAGAGAGAGTGTTCTCCCCTGTTGTAGCGAAGCCTCTTTCAGGTATACGAAGCCTAAAGCAGCTTTTATTCTTTGTGCTAAGTTTACACACACTTTGGTTTGAACATCAAATGTTTTTTTGTAAATGTAACTTTTTAACTTTACGTTACTTCTGTGTGTTTCCTTTTTTTAGATGTCAGGTACATATAGCATGCTTAAAACAATCCAATGTCGTCGCCTCAACAGGCGTATCTCAAAGTGCTTCCCACGGATTGACACAGAAAGAAGATCTGTAGTTTCACCAATTAGAAGCCAGAAGCCTCGTTAATATGTGCAGATAATTAAACTCAAGCTAGAACTTACAATGAACTGCTCACATATAATATTTTAAATTTATTAAAATGACGAAAAAAGAGATACGACATTAAGAATAAGAGGGAGAAAAACAAAGAATAATAGTTGAGTATTTAAAACTTAACAATATATTAATATACGCATTACTTCTCTTAAGCTCTTAGAGACTTTTCTATTTTTAGTTTCAATTGACATTCTTGGAGTTTTTACTGCAGTTCCACTTACCGTTTTAAATATATCCTTATGTTATCTGAAGCGTAAAACAATAATCCTTTCTATTCATATTCTAGATTATGAATTGTTTGATTTTTAGTGTTTTTTTTTCTCATTTTGTAAATAAAGAATGCATGGCCAGGTGGTTAGGACGCTCGACTCGCAATCTGCGGGTC
>NW_013666720.1:84504-88876 GCF_000517525.1 Limulus polyphemus | reverse complement strand
AAAGAATATTACTGGGAAGTCCCTAGTTACGAATGTTTTTACACTTTTTACATAATAAAGTTTTCATGGATTTTTTTTTTATTTCTTGCTCACAGCCCTATTGTTTAGTTTGTTGCACCCAAATGTGTCCATTGTTTAAACTGGGTTTTCGGTCCAATTCTTTTCTGTAAAACTGGATACAAGTCACTCAAAGTTTCATTTTTACTGGCATGCTGTGACGACAGTTATTAACATTGACGTCATTCATAGACCCTTCAAATCGATAACGATACACACAGTGCGGTATTAGTCTCACGTGTTACGAATCTGGGAAACAGGTAACAACATTTTACGATGAAGTAAGCTGTTTGTTTACCATTGTTTCCATTAATAGCTTGAAACAAGTGCTTTGGTAGAATCTAACATACACAAAATAACAAAAGAATGCCTATCAGAATGCTATTTGTTATACTGAAATGATAATTATTCTAGTTATCAAATTAAATGCTATTTTCATCTTTATAGTTATTTTGTTTGTTCAAATACCTAAAACCAAAATTCTGCCTATGAGTTGTTATTAAACTTTTAAGAGTTATTCTAATTTAAATGCCGTAGAATTTTATATTCCGAACATAATTCATTGACTTGCGGCTTTCTTAAGAGGATAAATGATTGTCAAATGAGGCGAATTGTAAACATTCTAGAAATAACGGAATAGTTAAGAAAGTTTGAAACTATGAATTAATCTTTACCTAATTTTAATCCGGGAAAATGTCGGCAACTGTTATATGTTATTAATCAGACTAATGCTCGTCCTTTCAGACGTAGGGGCGTTATAATGTGACGGTCAACCCCACTATTCGTTGGTAAAAGAGTAGCCCAAGAGTCGGCGGTGGGTGGTGATGACTAGCTGCCTTCCCTCTAGTCTTACACTGCTAAATTAGGGACGACTAGCGCAGATAGCCCTCGTGTAGCTTTGCGCGAAATTCAAAACAAACAAACAAACTCAAATTGAGCTGCACCACGTAAGAAAAACTAATCTCAGCTAGTAACAAAGCGCGTCAGGAAAAGGAACATTATCTTAAACATTTCCACACTACGTCAGTTAAAACCCAATCTTAAATATTTTCACACTACGTCAGTAAAGAGAAATCTCAACTATTTCTACAATACGTCGGAAAAGGAACTTACTATTACCTAGTTCCACACCACGTTAGAAAAAGACACCTGATCCTGAGCAGTAACAAGTAATTCAATTAGCTCATTTATGACTTTTAAGATATGCTATGGTTGATAGTAACTGTTTATGGCTCTGAATATAACGTTTTAGCTTCAAAAATAACTGCCATAATTCGACAGTTCCAAGAAAAAAGTAAATAACCATCTAATAGATTTCGATTTCTTGTTGGCTAACTGAAGTTTACAATGCTATAAAAATGAATAAGTATTAGTCATGTTCGGGAATTATGATGATGATGCGCAGGAGTAAAAAATGAAATGTGTATAATTACTCTAGGGAAACTCTTTACTAAATTAAATTTTTCAAACAGTTTAAAATCAACACAGATGTAATTATAAGGACTTACTTGTTAAAGGTTAGGACAACATCTTTTCTAAAGAAAACATATATAAACAGATTACAAACTACACAAGTTTTTGTGAACTAGCAGTAAGTGATTATTCATTTATTATTCTTGATGCAATATGGCCTTGTGTTACTACATTAGCAATTTTTAACTGTGATGTAGAATACTGGTTCACGGAATTGTTTCAGCAACATAAATGTTTTCTTTAAATATTCAGACAGCAAAAATTTCTGGTGCCCTTTTAATTATTTATATTAACAGTTCTTGCTTGGATTCGCGACATCAGTTTGGCAAGGATTATGATTATTATAATAATAAACTGTGACAGATGGTGGCGATTTTTCGTAAAATGGAGTGGTTTAGTTTACTCTGGACTATTATAAAAATGTTATCCCATCTTGGAAAAAATTTCTTAAAACTCTGTTATTTTATAAGGTTAATAGTGTTTAAAGATTTACTAATACATTTCTTAATTAATTCACTAGGTGGCGTTTCAACACATGATTAGTTATCAGCTAATAAATGTTTGACAATTTGAGAGTGAGAAAGCCAGTTTAAAGTGCTATTGGTTGACATGATAAAAACCACAGCATATGATCAATTAGGAGCTATATTAGAAAACTTAAACAAATCAGAAGTACTGTTACAGTGAAAGATACCCCACTACATATGAAGCAATCTTGCTCAGAGCAAGATCTTATGCGAAATTAAGTTTGAATCTAAATGAAATAATTTAAGCTCGGATTATTTCATAAACAACAGGCGTATAATTAGGGTTTTCTTACTTTTTAGACTCTAAAGTAATTTAAAATGAAACCTATTTTTTAATTTGAACAAACTCCAACATTTTAGCCTAATTCATTCTGTTTGGTTGAGCTAATGTTCATTATCAATACTATTTTACACTTTACTGCATTATATTCTTATCCTTGAAGTAACCATCAAAACAGTCCTCATTATTCTGACGACAATTCTTTTTATATCTCACTGTTGCAATTACATTCTAGTCTTAGTAATTATTTCTAACATTTCTCAGACAGGTGATAGAGAAACGCCAAGACTGCCCAAGAATGCCAATATGTTTAGGCTTGTTAAGATTAAAAATTAAGGTACTTTTTTTTAATTAGCTATATACACTACAATACGAGTTTAAATCTATCTATACGAATTGGTTTTAATGTGCCATAGATTAAAATATATTTTGAAAGCAAAATAAATTATGGTTTACACTAGCTTGAAAGATGAGAACTCTTGTCATCTTCAACTCACTTTGTTGAACTTTCTTTTTGTTATCACAATTATAAATCTATGAATGAAAAGTATGAAACATTATAAGATAACGCAAGAAAAACAAATTTAAATAATATCAAGACTTCTTTTTGCACTAAGGTATATTTGGGAAATTTGTCTTTTTGATTGAAGCCTTTCACTTTAATAAATGTTTAGGAGAGATGTGTTTGAAATAGTACTTTTTGCGTAATTAGATAAATTTTAATCTGTTGTTATCTTAATATCTGCGTATAGATGTCTCAAGTTTGTAATTTAGCTTTTTCTCAGTCAATGAAGGGTTAAAAAATAACAGAAGAATTGTACTTTGCATAGCTGATTAGAAATGATATTAAAATTCTTATTGTTTTTTGAAACAAAGATTTTCTATAAAAATGCAAATAATGAATGAATATTTCAATTATTAAAGTGATAATGGATATAAATTTGAAATACACAATATTTAAATGGTGGTAAATGAAGGAAAGCTCGCTTCATCTCTGAAACTTAAATGTCAATATTTTGCGTGGAAGAAGAGTGACGATCGTTCTTTTTGTCTTTTGATAATTTTAATTTTTCTAAATGATGATTATGTACTCTGTCCCGCTTTTACCTTTGTCATATTAACTACTGCGATTAGAATTTTATCACTGATATTGGGTTATTCCAATCTCTTAAGACTGTTTTATGAATTTTTTAAATTTGATTTTCTCCACGATATAAAATTTCGAAGCGAAAATAGTCATTAATTTTGACACGTTATATATATCCATATATCAAAGTTTTTTGATATAACAAACACTTATTTTTTGTTATATTACTATTGTCAATGAATACTTATATACCGGAAGGAAAATAACAGCCATTTACAAAAGAAAACAAGAGATCCCAACAATTCATGAAACCACGGTATTAGATTGATACCATAGAGTATAGATTTTGTTTAGCTTACAACACGTTTGCGAAATATGAAGTAATTGCTCAGTGAAATCTAAAGCAGCTGTGATCAAATATAAGGTGAATAAACTATGTACAAACACTTATTGGAGTATTCCATAAGTTCCTAGTATCTCACTTTGTAAAGATTAATTGTTTATATAAAGCAACATGTTGCTTAGAAACGAGCACTTTACATAACAAACAAACGTTAGCCACACCACTCTAATTCAAAGATGAATTATTTGATTACAAACAAAATAAGAAATAGCGTGTCATAAAACAAATAAATATTCTGAACGATGAAAATAATATTATATACAACAAATATTCTGAACAATAAAATAGTGTATTACAAAACAAACAAATACTCTGAATGATAAGAATACTGTATTTTGTTTGTTTTTCATGTATAGCCTTTTACTCACCACTAATGACCTGAGATACTTCAAGTGATTGAATAACATGAGACATACTATCAAAATTAATCATTAAGTATTTCTTTACTGAAATTCATGTTTAGGTGAGAAAAATAAAATTACAAATAAAAACTACTGTATCACAAAGCACCCCCCCCCCACGTGGCACAGCAGTATATTTGCGGG
>NW_013666720.1:78896-84483 GCF_000517525.1 Limulus polyphemus | reverse complement strand
GCCCATTGTGTAGCTTTGTGCCTAACTTCAAACAAAATCAAAAAAGTATAACAAAGCCGAAGAATACACTGAACAATTAAAATAATACATTGAAAAACATTGTATAACAAAATGAAGAAAGATACTTAACTATAGATAATAATGTATTAAGAAACAATGACATACTCTGAATGATAAAAATAGTGCATAAAAAAACAAAATATAGAAACACTAAATGAAAGAGAATGGCGTCAAAGTGCTTAATTTTTGTTTTGTTTTTATATTTTTAACCTGAACGACATCTTATGCAACATAAACTAAACAGCCATATCTGGGACGTCAAAGTTCCGGCACAGCCATCCCTAATTTAGAAATGCTTACTAGAGAAAGGCTAGCCAATCATTAACACCTGCCGCTTACGTGGCATCTTTAACCGAATAGTAGACTGACTGTCACAGTTATGAAACCTCACAAATTAAACTGAAGAGTGTGGTTTAAACCTTGGATCTTTTAATCTGCAGCCGTAATCACTAAACCACGCCTAGTCAATATATTCTGAAAGAGTGACTATTTCAAACATTACCACGTTACTTTTTTAACTAGGTAAGGTTAAAGTGTTTATTTTAAATATTATCTAATGAAACAAAAATTCTACTCTTACGAATTTTCTAGAAATTTCTAGAAGGGAAGGCACCTAATCGACAGCATCCTTTGCCAACTGTTGAACTTCGACTGAATATTGGGATTTGCTTGTCATTCTTATAACGCACTTATGGCATTAAAGTGCAGACTGAGCTTTATGGGAATGGTACGCAAATCATGAATTTTTAGATTCACAGTCTGGATATGCTAACCTCTAAGTAACGTTTGGATAATGACAAAACAAATAAATACTCTGAACAATAAAATAAGTGTATCACCAAAGTTAGAAATGTGCGAACTAATAAAAGGAGTAGACAAAAAATACAGAAAATATGCCGGCTAAACAAAGATGACTACAGGAATGTAGCAGACAGTGAAGAAACATGTCATGTTGACCAAGAAAGAAGAGAAAAAAAGAGCTTATCTCACAAAAAGAAAATATCTTGACCAATAACATAATGCTGTTCAGAGATTTCATTATACCTTAATATAAACAATTTAACCAAACTCTGGTTTCTGCAATTGCTAAAAAATTGGTAATAGTAGAATACGATTGTTATATGATTAAATAATATTTAAAAGGAAAACATTAACTCAACATAAAATAGTAAAATACGTGATTAGTTAATTAATAATCGAAAAAGTCACTTTTTTATTGACTAGGCGTGGCCTAATGGTTAGTATGTGGATAGCGAATTAAAGGATGCAAGGTTTGAGCCACGATATTCCTCTTTACACGCTTCGCAGTTCAGTGGTGAGTGTGTATAACTGTGATATTTAATCCAGTTATTCGAATTATAGTAGCCGCGTAGTGTGTAGGAGCTACTGACTGATTACCCTTTCTCTAGCTATAAAACTGACCATAAAATCTTACTATTTGGTGGGCGAAGGTAGTCCAAGAGCTGGAGATGGGTGCTATTGATTATTTGCCTTCTCTCTGGTCTATTAGTTTAAGATCCGGGCCGCGAAAAAGTAGGATATTTTACTAAAGATTTGGCCGAAAATAAATCATGAACCATACAATTGATTGTTTGTTTAGAATTTCGCGCAAAGCTACACTAGACCTATCTGCGCTAGCCGTCCCTAATTTAGCAGTGTAAGATTAGACGGAAGGCAGCTAGTCATTATCACCCACCGCCAACTCTTGGGCTACTCTTTTTACCAACAAATAGTGGGACTGACCGTCACATTATAACGCCCCCACGGCTGAAAGGGCGAGCATGTTTGGTGGGACGGGGTTTCGAACCCGCGACCCTCAGATTGTTTTTGACTTTGGCGTATTTCTTTGTTTTGTGATACACTGTTTCTGTCGTTAAGAGTATTTGCTTTGCATTACATTATTTTTCTTGTTCATAGTATTTGTATTACAATATATCATCTTTATTGTCAAATTATTACTTTATTTTGCGATACACGATCTTATTGTGCATAGTATTTTTTATATATTATGCTATGTTTATCGTTCAGAACATCGAATTTGATTTACGTGGTCAACATTGTTTTGTGACTGCATTTGTTTGTGTTCCATCTTCGATCAAGTTTGTTGAAATGCCACTTTACGTTATGTAAGGTGCTTGTTTCTAAGCTGTTGTATTTTTTTTAAAACAATTAATCTTTGGAAGTATGTGAGAGAAAGAGATACCATGAACTTACGAACATTTCAATAAGTGTTTTCAGATAGTTTATTTACATAATGCTTGATCGCAGTTGCTTTAGGATTCGCTCACAATATCCAGTCCATTTTTTAAAAGCTAAAGGAAATATATACTTTACGCTGCCAAAGTAAGACCGGAGTTTCAAGAATATTATACAATTCTTCTTTTATACGGTAAAAAAATACCAATTTCTTCACCTGTAAGGAGCTCAAGAAAAACAACTGATATCTTTCTTCCAATGTATTAGTAAATTTTACCGAAAACAACATGACCAGAAATTAAATATTTATTAGATATGTCAAAATAAATTTAATATAGGTAATATAAATATTATATATTCAAACTATGGATACTCTAAATTATGCCTCTTCATCAAAATCCCATAAAATAATTATAGAACATTCTTCAGAGAACTGGTACAACTCTGATAAAATTCTAAGCGCAGTAGTATAAATAGGACAGAGTACATAATCATCATTCTGGAAAATCAAAATTCTGAAAAGATAAAACGAACTATCGTCTCTCTCTTTTTTCACGCAAAATACTGACATTTTAAGTTGCAGAGGTTTCTTTTAGTTCTCACCATCTAAGTGTTGCATATTGCAAATTTATCAGTATTATCACTTTAACAATTGAAATCTTGATTCTTTAATTTAATATTTGATGGAAGGCCTTTATGTTTTCAAAGACAATAAGAGTCTTAAAATCGTTTCTCGTGAAAAGTTTGCCCCTTTTGCCATTTTATTTTTTAATATTTTATTGATTAAGGAAAACCTGAATCATAAAGTTGAGACACTTATTCGCAGATATTAACGTTATAAAAAATAAAGTTTGATTTAGTTATGCAAACATAATAATTTAAACCTAATTTCTCCTAAACAATTATTAAAGTGAAAGGCTTCAATAAAAAGAGAGAATCTTCACAAGGGTGTCTTAATGTAAAATAAGTCTTTATAATATTCTAATTAGCTTTTTTTGGCGTTATTTTAAAATGTCTCGTACTTTTCATCCTCGGACTTACAACGCTAGAATCCGGATTTCGATACCCGTGGTGGGCAGAGCACAGATAGCCCATTGTGTAGCGTTGTGCTTAATTACAAACAAACAAACAAACTTTTCATCCGTAAATTTATAATTTTGATTTAAAGGTGGAAGAAAGTTAAGCAAAATAAGTGGATGATGATGGGTTTAAACCATTATTTGTTTTGCTCTCATAATCTATGTGATTCTACGTCACATTAAAATTCAGTACATGTTCTATAGATATATTTATATTCTAGCGTAGCTGACTAATAAAGATATATTGCTTATCTAAATAATTCTAAACATGTTGGCATTCCTGGCTTTTCTTTTTCACCGAGTTACACATTCCTTACACACGTTGTATAGGCTTTCAATATTTAATTTCAAAATTAAATTGTTTTAAAACTTATTTTTTTGTGTGCAAAAACACCCAAATTCCCTTACCCGAGAATATAATGAACTAAAATATACACATATGTTTTTTTAAATATTCAGGGGATATGTCAATGTCATAGAGAATCAACAAAAAGTAACTTGATAAAAAGAAGCACTGAGAAGTAAGTTTCCACCTTACTTGTTGAGTTAGGGATATTTGATATTTGGAATTACATTTAAGAAATTTAATGTCATAGAAGTCCTAATAAAAAGTACAAATAATTATATTGCTGTTGTAAATTTGTTAAATGAAATAGAATAATGTACTTTATATTAGGCAACAACTTGATGTTGGGAGGCAACATTAGGAAACCAATTAAATGAAACTTTAGGAAGATCCAGTTCACATTTAGTGACAACAGCATCTACCAATACTCGAAATTTACGTGCTTCTTATCTGAACGATTCTATTTCTTGACTTCCGATCTGTCATAAGTAACATGCACTGATAGTTCTGATAAAGTTATTGAATTTGAAATTGTCATCTTTAAGTACTGTACTAGATGAACAAAATGGCCAACTGGTTTTAGAAATTGAAGTATCAAGCAAAATATCAATTAATTTTATTTTTGTTATTTACAAGCGCATGGGGCAAACTTTGTTAAATAATGGATATAAGCACTGGCATATTAGTATATAATCTTATGAAAGCGAAACGCTGAAAATATAGTATTACAACGAAGTTTTGTTTGTTTCAGCAATTTTCGCACAAACTACACAAAGGACTATCTGCTTATAGCCGTCCCTAATTTTGAACTGATAGACTAGAGAGAAGACAGCTAGTCAACAGCACTTCCCTGGGCCACTTGACCAAATCGAATAAAGGGTTTTGATTGTTACCCACTACTCTAAGATGCGGAGCGCGTTTATGCGGTAAAGGGATAACCACAAATTCTCGGATTCACAGTCCAGACACGCTAAACACTAGACCATGCCCAGCCAACAAGGAGCAGGTGTGACACACTTAGCACAATGTTATTTAACCCTCCAGTAAATTATATTGGTTAAGGAACTCCAAAGAATTATATTTTTCACTAACGTATAACTTCTTATATCAGCCCAATTCAGCACCTTGTAAACAGAGTGATACGCTAATGAAACTTTACCATTTTTTTAAAACAGAAACAGCAGTTTGTTTGGAGAAATCGATCGACAAGAAAGATATATCAAAAACTGTTTACGACTCTCTGAGGTAATTTGTACCTTGCGTGTTGATGCAGGATAAAAACAAAATACAATCTTGTTAACAATAAGACTGAAGGAAAGAAATGGTTAAATAAGTCACTATAGTATATATTTCAAGACAAAATCTACAGGTACTCCACACTGTTTCCTTGACGACAAGAACCAGCTTCCACTTTTCGATCCCTTTGTTACAATCCGATATCAATATTTCTAAGAGAACGTATTTTCAAGTGATTTTTTTAAAACAAGCTGATAAGACAGTAGGAAAAATATATTCTTCACCTTATTATATTAATTTTTTATTGACTTTCTATTTATCTATCTATCTGTATAGAACAGAGATTAAGGGGCTGTTGTTATGTTTTTTAGCGCAAAGCTATTTAACGGGCTATCTGCGCTCTGTCAACAGTGGGGAAATGAGCCCCAGATTTTAGCGTTGTAAGCTCATAAACTCACCGCTGGCTTGTCGGGGGACCAGAGAGTAAGAAAAAAAAATGGATAGGAATCTAAATGGTAAGATAATTTTTTAGAAAGGCTGTCTGAATTTAATATTTTTATTGTCACCCGCAAGTTCGCATATTTATGGATGGAAACATACCGCATTTTTTGGTGTATAAGACGCACTTTTTTACCCCAAAATTTGATGTCAAAATCTGCTTCCGTCCTAT
>NW_013666720.1:62340-78886 GCF_000517525.1 Limulus polyphemus | reverse complement strand
GACGGTGTGTATCAATCTTGTTGGCAAATATTGAAAATTGACTAATATATCGACATATATTTAAATACTACCGTATTTTTCGGTGTATAAGACGCACTTTTTTACTCCAAAATTTGATGTCAAAATCTGCTTTTGTCCTATACACCGAAGGTATGAATAATATATATGTATATATACGATGTACACAAGCCATGTGTAAATATATTTAAATAGGCATGCATAGTTTAGATCAATTGAATGCGTTATTTATAACAATAGTAGTTTTTTCTTTTAAAAACATAACTATTTATAATGCTCCCTAAATAATAAAAAAATAAGTTACAGTGAAAGCAATGAAGATTTTGTAGGTTTTGAACTGAAGTAAATAACAGTAAACCTTTTTTTTGATTTACGGTATTTTCTTATTTTGATTTTTTGAGCTCTTTTGTGTTTAGAACAATATATACTAATTTTTAAAGTATCAAATTGAATTTTTGTTCAATAAAAATCTTTCAAATGCGACTGTAGCTTTTTTTTCCCCAAAACTTTGTCTTCAAAATAAGGGTGCGTCTTATACACCGGCGCGTCTTATATTCCGAAAAATACGGTAAATAAAAAGAAAATTGTTTTAGGTATTTCATAATGTATAATTTTCATTGTTACTCTCAAATTCACCGCTAGGTGGTACACGTGTTGGTCTGCGAACCAGTGTTGATAAGACAATCTATATATATATATTATTCATTCACTATTTCAAGAACGACTAAAAGCAGATTATAAACGTTCTATATAAGAGTTAAATTTGATGAGTATTTGTAGTTTTTTTTTTGTTTTAAGTAGAAAGGAAAGGTTGTAACAAAATCAACACTGTGTAACAAGACCATATAAAAAATGTTGTGCTGATAAATGAGCTGTCTTGAGACATAGTTGCGGTGATCTGATACTAGGAGAAGTTAGGTGAAACACAAACCAATTTTATTTTATTATATTTGTCATACGGCATTAGTATTGTGTAGTTGAAATACTGTTAAACACTCTTCTTTTTGTAACCTCTAAGGAATTGAATTAAAAATGTAGTGTTGAAAATATAATAAGCCTAATACTACTATGATAAATATAATTAATTATTAGCATACTTGGCTAGCTTAGAAAAGACATTCACAGTATAAGAGTTTTAAGTGCAGCGTAATAATATAGTAACGCTTAAATACAGGATTATTTTTTTTATTGATTGATTGATTCAGTTACTGTTCTTTTGACATTCTGCAATGTTTATCATATTAAAGATTTAAATCAATGAGCATATTTACAGAATGAAAAATCACAGATTTTCTATCATGGAAAAAGAAATTTTTAATAAAAGAGGGCGTCAGCCAAGCGAAGAGACTTCTAAAGTGAATGTTATTTCTCTGGTGGTCATGGAAGCAGCACGTAGAAAATGTGGAGCACGTGATCCGTAGCTAGATTAGATTGGTTTCAAAATCACCGAAGTGGCATATCTGATGTTTAAGATCGTTAAATCTTTATGGATTTAGTTTTATTATTTTTGGCTCACTCTGCTTAACACTTACAAGAATGACTTCGATAGTACGAACAAATTTAATAAAATTAATGAAGATTTTACAATTCTTAGCGCACTACCAGTAGAAGCATATATACGTCATGATTACACCACTTTTAAGGCCGATTTAAACAGAGTTAATCAAGATACAAATATGAATACCTGTAAAACGTCTGAGAATGTATTGCCATTACTGATCAGAGTAGAAATGTGCATGTCTAAAACTTTCAAGAAAGTAATTATGGCATTACCAGTTTGTTGTAAAAATATATAAACCAGCAGCATTCCGAAGAAAGCTGTTATAGTACTAAACAGGTTACAAAAACTGAATCTAAAGTCGTTTTTAGCAGTGAAATATTTGCTTGTACTGGATTAAATTTATGTGTTAGTATACCCTTTTTATCCTTAGTCGAAAATCTATTTTATCACATCTGGAGTTAACGTAATTTGACATGATTAGTTAACCAATATATATATATGTATATGATCATCAAACCTTTCATTCTTCTTTCATATAATTGGAAGCTCAATCGTTTAGTTACTGATTTAGCTGTAACACGAGAAGATAAGCATAAGAAGATTTTACTTTATCTTAGAAACCCTGAAACTGAAAAGGGGCCCGGCATGGCCAGGTAGTTAAGGCGCTCGACTCGTAATCTGTGGGTCGCGGGTTTGAATCCCCGTCCCACCAAACATGCTCGCCCTTTCAGCCGTGGGAGCGTTATACAGTGACGGTCAATTCCACTATTCGTTGGTAAAAGAGTAGCCCAACAGTTGGCGGTGGGTGGTGATGACTAGATGCCTTCCCTCTAGTCTTACACTGCTAAATTAGGGACGGCTAGCGCCTATAGCCCTCGTGTAGCTTTGCACGAAATCCATAACTAACTAATTAACTGAAAAGGATACTATTTTACAGTTATGAAGAGTTAAATAGCATATGAAACCACCAGAATTCGTAACAACCCTTCCCAATTAGATATATTGTGAATTATTTTCAGTGTTCACGTGGATCAGTTTCTTAAGCCATTTCTCACCATCAAATATATGGTTCACAATAGTTTTGAGTTTTTTTCTAGTTTCCAAATGAGAAATTTTGTGATCAAGTTGTAACTAGCAGTTTTAATTCTGAATCAGTTTATACAAAAAATAATTTATATAGAGAAAGTTTATATTCTAAATAAAAATCCCTACGATCAGTGAAGTGAGAACTGAAAGATAAGAGAATCAAGGCCTGGTGTTTTTGTTGGTCATAGCTTTAACCTGCCAGGCCTAGTCAACTGTTTCAAGTTTGCTTGATTTAAAACTTCAGTGTTTTAGAAAAGCCCTTACGTACTAATATCAATGGGTTAAGGGCAAATTAAATATCCTTGGTAACTTTTATTAAGATAACAGTTCTGGGTTTTTATTCATTTCTATCAAGACTTCTTGAACTTGCATGTTTTTCTAACACCATGTGTGCCATCTTTATCATTCGTTGCACCTGTATGTTTTAAAATAACATGGTAACAATTTGAAGAAAATACAAACAAAAAACACGTAATAATTAATTTCAAAGTGTTTTTCAGTTCAAAACTGGATTGGAATTCATTAAAATAAGTTTCAATGGAACACATTTCTTAAGTTGTTGCTTGTTGAAAAGACAATTCGTCAACAAAGACAACAAAAAAGCTATCTAACAGTCCCAAGAAAATTATATAAAATGTAGCTAAATGTAAAATCCTATTACGTTTTTATCTCTCCAAATGCAAAGCAACCGTAAAAAATTATTTATAAGATTTACTCGCGATTTTAAATTAGATTTGGTTTGATCGCTCATTTAAGAAATAAAAATGTTTACTCTTTTAGGGATAGAATTTCTTTACAGTAATGATTTGTATGTATACTTGCTTGCAAAATGCCAAATTATGTACCAGATGTGCGCGTCTGATTTATCTGTATGCTTGTCTGCAGTGTGACAGAACTGCGCGTCTGATTTATTTGTATGGTTGTTTGTAGAGTGGCAGGTTATGTGTAAGATCTGCTATTCGATTATTATAAGCACGGTCTTAAAAATATCAATACGACAATTCATACTAAACATCGACTAGAAAGATTTTGAAATATGTTAAGTTACACTAGTATCAAATCAAATTTTAAACACTGAGAAAAACTGATAATAAACGAAAAAATACAACAGATACATTCCATCCAAGTAGGAAAGAATTTTACAGAACCGAGGAGCTATCAATTATTTACTGTTTACAGTTCTTATTCATCTCCGCTTTTAAGAATTCTACTGTTAAGGCTGATATAGGTAAAATATTATAAACCTAAAACATAGTCATTTCTTTACTTTAACATTAATCTGGATAAAAAACGTACAAACATATAACAATTTTAATTATCACATTACCACTACTAGTCTGGGTATAACAATATGTAAACCTACAGAAATTTTACTCACCATAAAGTCAGTACTGGTTTATGTATAGTAGCGTAAACCTACAATAAGTTTACTTATCATCTTGTCAGTACTGATCTGAGCATCATAATGTAAACCTTCAACAATTTTAATAACGATTTTTTAAATAATGGCCTGGGTAAAATAATGTGAACTTACAACAGATTTACTCGTCATATTACCAGTAATGTCTGGGTATAATAATGTAAATACAACAATTTTAGTCACCATGTTACCAGTAATGTCTGGGTATAATAATGTAAATGCAACAATTGTACTCATCATGTTACCAGTAATGTCTGGGTATAATAATGTAAATACAACAATTTTACTCATAATGTTACCATTAATGTCTAGGTAAAATAATGTTAACTTGCAACAATTTTACTCATCATGTTACCAGTGATGTCTGGGTATAATAATGTAAACGTACAACGATTTTAATCACTGTGTTGCCAGTGCTGGTATTGATGTAATAAGGTAAGTCTATAACAGTTTTGACCAGTGTGCTGCTAATGATAGTCAAGTTATAATAAACACTGTATGGGTATGAAAAGTATAAATTTGGGATTTATTTCATTTTCATATTCTCCTACTAGAAAGTTTCTTTAAACGTGCACATAAAACCTTTTATGAAGAAAACAAAGATAACCCTCTAAGAATAGCCGTGAAACTTCTAAAATATTTCGCTTGATTAATTCGGTTCCACAGAATGGCATTGTCAGAGGTTTTAATATCCAGAGTATACTAATCTAATATTTGAACGGAAGAATATAAACATGTGGACAAAATCGATGAGGCGTAAGATCTAGCAGTGTAAAGAGTCGATTACTGTAACTGCATCAAATTATAGCTCAAAATCTTATCTAAAATGAAACACAAATATACAGTTGGACTTTGCTTTTATTTGTACCAGGCTAGAAAGTAAACGACAACTTTATTCGAACGACAAAACAAGCTTGAGTTTTATTTATTTATTTTTTACTGGGATGATCCGTATTCAAATCAAATGTTGTTAACCATCACATGTATGTAAGAATGTGAAATAAGTCCTCACTGAAGGCAGTCATCGAAGATTTTTTTTTACTTCAGAAGTTTCCCGCAAAGTTACACAAAAGGCTATCTTTGTATAGCTGTCCCTAATTTTGAACTGTTAGACTATAGAGGAAAGGCGGACAGTTAATAATACCTACCACCATCTCTTTGGCTAATCTTGTCTGACTGGATAGGAGGATTTGACTATCATCGACTTAACCAAAGTTCAGAACGTTTTTTTAAGTAATACGACACGAATTCACAACCTGAGCATGCTAAGCAGTGGTCCTAGCCCGACCCACCTTAAAATAAAAAAAAAATGGGCAACAAAATCGGCTATTGCACAGCTTGTAGGTCTAAGCAGTGGATCATTCTCATCATCACAAAGTCAAAGATTGGACAACGATTTCGGTTAGTGTGTAGTTTGTAGGTCTAAGCAGTGGGCCACGCCCGTCTCATTACAAAGTTAAAGATTAGACAACGAATTCAGATTACTGCATAGAATGCAGGCCGCTCTATTAAATGTTCTCGTAGAACTAAAATGAAATGTCTTAAGTTAAGATCCTGGACAGTTTTAAAATAACACTTTTGACTCTTTTTCTCTTTGACGTCATACGCAGCCAGAAATAATTCATTTCTTTAAGATAATCGTCGTACAGTTCATGAATATATATTTCGAAAATAGAAGCTACCACAGTTTACATGCTTAGTTCATTTAGAAATGTACTAAATTGTTGTTATTGTATTAGGCACATATACTTTAGAAACTTTATACTAAGTGATACTTAAGTCAGGCAGTCTTAAATATACTAAATTGTTGTTATTGTATTAGGCACATATGCTTTAGAAACTTTATACTAAGTGATACTTAAGTCAGGCAGTCCTAAAGATATAAAGGATTCATTACTTTTTCAGACTTTAAACATAACAATTATATTATTTATAATCTCAATCTTACTATGCTGTAAATTAAAGCAGTCAACCAAATGTTCTGTTTCACCATGAAAAATCAGTACGTCTTATAGGCTTCTTGTATATAAATATAAAAATCCTTTCTATTGAAAGTAACTAAATAATTAGAATTAGTCAGCCACAACGATTGTGACTTCATTGTAATCATTAAGGAAGAGAAAAGTTGGTAAAAGAATAGCTCAAGAGTTGGCGGTGAGTCGTGATGACTAGCTGCCTTCCCTCTAGTCTTACACTGCTAAATTAGGGACGGCTAGCGCAAATAGCCCTCGTGTAGCTTTACGCGAAATTCAAAACAAACAAACAAACGAAGAGAAAGTTTCAGTTATGAGACAAGTTGGAAGACAGCATTACACCGTTAATTGTTGTTGCTGTTGTTTATAAACTCTACATTAGAGACTTCCTTATCAGTCGTATCTGTTTCCGCCCATAACTCGATTATTTTCCTTATACAAGGATGACAGAAACTGCGTTCGTATAAAAATGTTGCGATATCAAACAGAACGACACATTTTATAAGGTATGCAATCATAACGATTACTCAGACGTGTTTAACATATAAATAATATTGAAAAATATTTAATGTGTTTCACATTATGCGTTTTAACAACATTGTCTTAGAGCAGTGAGAATAAATATGCAATGTCTTATAAAGTTTTGATTTTAAAAATATTAAATGTATGACGCACCTATCTGAACCATGTAATTATTTAATAATTATTTATTCCACAAAAAACACACCGAGTACCGCAGTTAAAAAATTAATTCACCAACAGGTAGCTAATAAACGTTTCTTGTACCGATGTTCTGAAAGAAATGCTTTAAGAAAAAATATTCCAGATATTTTATTTCTAAAGCACTCTTAAGTATTTGTCACTAAAACACATTACTGGTTAAGTGTATATTACTGGTTGAATCAAGGCATTAGTGTTGCACATAGGCTATTATTGGTTGAGTCAAGGTGTTACATTAATGTCCAAAATGGCCGTGTTTAAAACTTTTTGAAGTAATTAACAACTTCTCATCGAGATTACATATCAAGTTTGTTTGTGTAGAACACAGTCGTAATTCGACACCGGAAGGTTAGGATTACGTTTATATAAACTAATTGTCTTGTTGTTAAGTGAAGCATCGATTATGGGGTTATGATATCAAAGTTCATGTAGTGAGCTTATATGCCCTTTTGCATCATGATAATTACCTATTCGTGAATGTGGGAGCCTATATAGAAACAGCAACGATAAAATAACATAACTAAGAGTTTAAAAGTAAGCAATGAGATCTGTGAACAGATTTTAATGTACTAATATAAACAATCTTTAAGGTAAATAACTGGCATTCTTCAAAGGCGTGCAACTTCTATTTTTCATGAAATAACTTCTATGGCAAGCAACTTCTGTTCTTCACGAAATAATCTAATAGTCTTTAAAGCACACAACTTGTATTTTTCGTGAATTAACCTCTAAATAACGAAATAACCTAATAGTCTTTAAAGCATACAACTTGTATTTTTCATGAACTAACCTCTAAATAACGAAATAACCTAATAGTCTTTAAATCATGCAACTTGTATTTTTCATGAACTAACCTCTAAGACAAGCAACTCATATTCTTTAAGAGATGCGTGTCATATTTGTTCATACATTACATCGTTTTAGAAGATGTTTACACAAAGAGAAAAGTTTGAATTTTAGTTTTAAATATCTATCCTATTATAAAAGGACCACCTAACTATGTTTTGTCGAAAACAAAACCTAGCTAAAGCGATATTTTCAGTTTTGTGCTTCAATTTAGAGTAATTAAAACAAACAAAAAGGAAAAGAAAGAGATATTTAGAAAATTGAAGCATTGCAAATGTTTTTTAAACATCAACAACTTTACAAAAACTTTGCATTCTGGTATAAATGTTCTTAGAGAATAAAATTACAAAGAACTGTACATCTAATAGATGCATTTCAAAATTCCTGATTTATGGGGGGAATATCAAGATTATTTACAAACAAACAAACAATAACAACAACAAAAAAAAAAACACGACAACTAAAAAGTAACGAATTTAATAACAACTGGTTCCAAGTGAAAACATTGTTATCCAAAACAGTTATATTTCTCCAGGGGATTTCGTCATATGCTCATTCCTCAATAGCAGGTACTGAAGCTGGATCTCATGTCTCAATTCGCCAGATAAAATATTGGTTTATTTTTGGAATCATAGGTTCTTGTTTGCTCAAGATGTCTTTCAAGCATTCGCGAGTTTTATGCTTTCATATATTGTTAGACTCGAGGGTGGACGCTGTCCACCCACAATTTTTGAATAAACTTCACCTTTCGTACTCCTATTTGCACCATTATTATTTCTTTTAAATAGTAGTTTTTGTAGGTGGTTTGAATTTTGCCATTTTATATTCGTGTTGGGTAACCCTATATAGTTTATTCACTAATATCTTTAAGAGTCTAACTTCGATTTTCTAATGAAAACGTGTTTCTAATATGCACAGACACTATTTTTATATTTGATAAAAGAAACGTATGAGTAATAACAAGCAAAACACATTTTTCGTTAACTTAATGCATGAAAAATCAACCTATTAAAAGCGTTGTGATTTTATACTTCAAACACACAATGAAACCTTCCGTTTTACGAAGAACACTTTACAACACTAAACAAAAAGTGACTAGACTCATGGCTTAAATGACTTACGGTAAAATGGTACATTCTTATTGGATGATTCTTGTGTTTTTAAAGGATCAGCATGCACTTGTTGCTGAATTGGTTCTTCCATCCGTCGCTTAGTAGATGAAATAATTTGCTCCTGTTTCAATTTGGGCCGCTGGGCCAAACTTAACGTTTCAGGTCTGAATATTGGAGGCTGCATTGGCTCGATACTTTGCTTCCTGTTTCACCTGAAGCTGTGGAGAGCACAATGTCGTCTCGTTAAGTGCACGTCCTGCACGGCGACCAACGATCTCTAAGGTCGATCGGCAAGCCTATATGCAGGGTGTGCCAGATGCGCAGGAAGAGAGCATGCGTCAATATTCAACTCTAAGAGAAGGCAACAGAGATTTGAGGATGATGTAGTTTCTTTGGCATAATGAAGACAGGTTTTTATAGCAAAGGTTTTTTTCATTATTATTCGAAAACCACAGAAATTTCAAATCGATATTACATGGTCCAAACATTAACAACTGCGATGATCGTTCTTACCAGATATATTACACAGTACCATTCGGCAGGAATTCTACAGCCTTTCATTTCTTTAAAAGAATACATCTGTGATTACTATTTCTACTCATTGTTCATCACAACATTTCTGTTCTTCTTGAAACATTATTCTTATGGACAAGAAACATAGAATGATATCGACAAAAAAGAAAAGCTTAGGTTAGACGTCGGTTACTTTGGAGAGAGGGTAAAGTGAATCTAAGGACAGAACTTATGATCTGTTACTTGCACCCTGTTTTTATTATCTTGGAAAATTATTTAATTAGAGTCCTGTGCTAAAGCTATGACTTAGAAAAAAAACTACCAAATTTTGGAATAACAATTAAATATTTAAATTTATTATTTTTGTGACATCACCAAACACAATGCAAGGGAATGAATGCACTATCTGTCCTTAGTGCTACAAGGAATTTTCATGAATCTAGAACTTACACATAAAACACGTTTCTAATAAAGCTTTAATAGAATTCCAGAAACAATCAGTCTGGCATTTATTTATTCAGTTCGCATATTACAAATTTAAAGATACAATTGTATTAATTAACACCCTTTCTGTAAATGTATATTAACAAAAGTAGTAAAAATAAACACATAAACTCTCTCTCTCTCTCTACATATATATATATACATATACAGAATTATAAATAATTATTGAAACGCTCAGGTGATGCATATATAGGGTAATTAACAATGAGTAATTGCAAATAAATTATCAATATTTTGTATTTGTTTTAAAGGAGAGAAGTACAACAAGTTGTGTTTATGCTACTGTAAGTTTATCAACGTATGATTACGAAATATTGTTCCAAATTATCTGCATTACTCCCTACAATTAAACTAAACTGTTTGGTTGCTGTTTGACCTTCTCAGATTCCATATAACCTCAAACAGCTTTTAATAATGTTAATACTGGAACTTGGCAAGATTCTACTGGATGGCCTTATATTACGTAAAGAGCGTATTCCGCATTAACTTAATACAACTTTTGAAGAGTTTAGGCTATTTTCCGGTATTATCCGTTGTACTATTTTCACCAGTCCTTTTCAGTTTCCATACGGCTCCTACGGAAATATAAAATTTCGTCTCAATCTGTCACATGGACCAAGTAGCCTTCACCTGCAGAAATACTGATTTCTACATTTTGCCATGTAGCATATCTGTCCTGGGAGCCATGTGTGCATTCCCCATACTACTGTTGGGAATAATATGATTATCTGTTCTTTTATAAACACTATGCTGATATGGCACTGTCTAATTGGTTGGACGACAACCGCCCACAATGTAAACTATTAATATATGACGTAATTTGGTGCAGTTCATTATCTCACTATATAGGGGAAGGAATCATACAATATTTCCATTTTATACCCATATAATTCACTATTCCCATAATTGTATCCAGTACTGTATATATATATATATATACATGTTTGTAATTAAGCACAAAAATACACAATGGGCTATCTGTGCTTTGCCCAACATGGGTATCGAAACTCGATTTCTATCGTTTTATGTCCAGAGACATACCGCTGTGCCACTGGAGAGAGGAATATATATATATATATATGTGTGTGATTTGTTTTTATATGCCAGGATTCCACCGCTTCTGTATAAGATTCAGTTGAATTATACATGAAAATATGAATTCAGTCGATATTTTATCCGATGTTTTAACGTGCTGCTTCGGTGACGTTCCATTAAATCCCAACGAAACTGGTGGTTTTATTTACTGTTGTGTTAGTTTACTGTAGAGTCAGAAAAAGGAACATAGAATATGCGATGTACAAGAACACGTATAGGTTGTGGTGTTAGTATCAAACTAAATGTGCCAGTATAGCATAATGCGCTTACCGACGTTTGTAGAGACCATTTTCGTATTTCAAGCTACATTAAAATGAAATATGTTTACAAACCTAAAGAAGGACCATTAATTATATATTGTTACACGCTAGAGAATTTTTAGCACCATCCAAAGCACAGGCTATCCTTCCATTTATAGAGTCCTGTCGTTGCATGTTTGTCACTGCACACCGTCCAAGTATCGTGGCGCCATCTCTAATTTCGAACCACTAGCCGCATGAAAGCAAGCGGCTGGCAGCAACAGCGCCATTTTTATGTTATTTATTTGTTCATTCTCTAATTGCCTCTCAGTGGCTCAGCAATATGTCTGCGGACTTTTAACACTACAAACCGGCTTTCGATACCCGTATCGGGCAGAGCACAGATAGCCCATGGTGTAGCTTTGTGCTTAACTTCAAATAACGACATACTTTAATTGATTAATTTTTCCTTTATTTATTATTTTTACGTATAATCTTTTTATACCAAGCTCCCAATGTAAAAGAAATAGGACTGCGATTTTAATATAAAGAAGTGGAGATTGAGATTGTTAATCGCTGCTCCACACTGTAGCAACAGGGCAAACAAATGCAAGCCCAGTCTTGCATCAAAAACCTAATAAGTATTTTTCCAAACTAAGCAAATCACTCCAAGTTAACTGTTCTATTCGTAAGACATTTCGAAACTACATAGAATAGCTATAAGAATAAAGAATAAAAAAAATAACATTTTTACTACAGTTATTAAGAACAAAAGCATTTTAATTAAGTAATTTTTTGACTCTCTTAATGTGGTATAATATAAATTAATATACTTCTTTTGAAGACAGTGAAGCTTGGTATTAATGCTTAATAGTGATTGGGCCTAACATTGTTGTTTCATTTTATCTTCTCCCAAGACGTTAATATCTTAACAGCGAACAGGCCTATTAATTTACTATGTAACTTATCTGCTCGAGGCTATAGCAACAGAGGAAAAAAGGTAAGCTTAATTAAGTATAAAATTCCAGATTCTAAGTAAATTGATGAAACTTGATTATGATGTTCTCATATTTTCAGCGCTTTTGAAAACAAAATAGCAATACATTAAGTTCGTTTTTCAATCTTTTTATCCCTTCGGTAGATTATATGATTCTGGTAAGGCAACCCAGTATGCTAAGAGTTCAGCAAAATATGGCCAAGCTATGATATATAATTGTCAACTGGAAATTTTTATTTTACTTAAAGTTAATTTAATTTACCTTCAAAGGAATAAATTAATCTCCTAAGTTACGATAAAAAATATTCCATGATGTATAGGTTCTAAGAATATTTAGTGAAAACTTTTCTAATGGGTGGGAGGTTCGTTGTCAATAATATTTGAAACTCATATAGAACAACTAATTCTGTTTCGATTGCATATAGAAACAGTTGCACATTTACATTTCTACAAGGATGATGACAAAACCTTGTCGAAACGTTGTACATTTGCTGTTATATTAAACTTATATTAAAGTTTTCTTCATCACCCATTCAATCCGTCTCCAACCATTATTAGTCTTGAAGTGGGTTCCTCGTCATCGAATACAGAAACAATATTTTTGTCTTTTCCTTCAAATCTGGCAATTTGAAACTTCTTACCAGTGAACCTACCGGGCGGAAGAGAGCTAATAAAATTACAAAAAGATATGACTAACCCCTTCTTTCACATCTTGCAGTAAGCTGTCATATAGCAGGAAGAATCCAGCTGTATTACTTTCAAGTGGTGAACACAATCTAACATTCTTACAAAAGTCGCATTTTACTTTCTCATTATAAAATTTATAGCAGTGCTGCCAATGGATGATGCAATTTTAGGGTGTTGAATAAAAATGTGTTTTTTCGTCATCCAATACACCCATCACTTTGAAACTTGCTACACTGTTGTCATGAAAACCATTATTAAGATGGTAGTGGTGAGGGTACATATATGTTCACGTTTTATAACAATGTATAAACGACTCATTGAACAATTATAAGTGGATAGGTGGAAGCTGAGATCTCCGTTCAAAAATTATCTTTCCTGGTTTTTATTAGATTTAAACAAAGTGTACAGAAATGTCGTCTTTAGAACTGATCTAATTATGAAAGATAAGTCAATACACATTGACATTAATAAATGAAGGTGGATCTCTCCATCAGTCCCGAAACATTGACACTAAGCTCTAATAAGAGGATTTCAACCTCATTGAAAATACTGAACTATTATGAGGGAAATCGATAAAGTGTAGAGCATGGTAAATGTAATACTAAATAAACTATTAAAAAATCTCAAAGCCCAGATACATTGTAAGAAAAGAGAGAGAGATTGTTACAGAAGTTCATTGGAAGGCCAAACTTCGTACAAATTACACTACAGCAGAAGTTGGAATGTTCAGTTCTTCCTATGGATGTGGACATTTCCATTTTGTTTATGAAAGAGTTCCCTATAACATGCAGCATTTGTGGCACACCTGCTCAACCATATAACTTTCTCAAGCTTTGATAGACCACTCAGAATGCAGTTTTGTTAGTTGATAATAAAAGTAACCCTTTAAAAATTGAGAAAATTAAGATAAGTCTACTTATGCTAATCATCATTTTGTTTCTTCTCATAAACGAGTTAAATAAGAATACAAAGTAACCATTTCTAAATCTTATTCAGAATTTCCTTGTTAGTCAATTGAACTCGGTTTCACCGTAAGTTCAAGAATGTGCTAAATGTTTAGGAAGACTAAAACATGGGGCGTGCTGTGTGCACGTTTATGTAGGAACGACATCACTAAGATATATTATTCATTAGACATCTTATTATTTACTAACCTTGAAAATATTAATTTTATTTATTGCATACACTGTGTGTGTATTCATTAGTTGGAAGTCGCAAAAACGTGATGTTCATTGAAGTTGAAACAATACGATTTTACTAAAGTCAGAAAACTAGAAATGAATGTTATATTTCTTTGGAGAACAAGCATAACTATATAGTGAACCATTCAGTCAGATACATGCGCCAAAATACCACTTATATGTTTAACAAAAAGAGGTTGCGTTATAGGGGTGACGGTCAAATTACACTATTCGGTTAAACAGTAATTATCCAAGAGTTGATGTGTGGATGCTGTTGGCTTACTGCCTTACATCTAGTCTATCAGTTCAAAATTAGGGACGACTAATGCAAATAGCCCTTGAATAGCGTTGTGTGAGTATCTGAACAAAATAGAAATGGAAGGCTAGTTTTTGGGTAAAACATGTCCGTAATTACATCTGTTCAAAGTTTATTGGCTTGGCATGACCTGATGGTTAGGGCACTCGACTTGCCATCTGTTGGTCGCAGGCTTGAATACCATCACCGAACTAGCTCACCCCTTCAGCCGTGGGAACGTTATAATGTGACGGTAAATTCCACTATTCGTTGGTAAAGAGTAGCCCAAGAGTTAACGATGGGTGTTGTTGACTAGTTACCTTCTCTCTAATCTGTCTTTTCAGAATTAGGGACGGACAGCGCAGATAGCCTTCGAATAGCTTTGCACGAAATTCAACAAACAAACAATCGAAGCTTAGTTCAAAAATTTCTGGTGTTGAGTTTTGCTGGAACGTGTTTGCATAAAAGAACCAGAACAGTGGATTTCTTAGTTGATATAAAAAGTTGACATCATTGGCTTTTTAAAAATCCGATGGAACAGCTTAAGTATTAAACACAAAAGAACAGTGAATAACAGATCAAAGAAAACGTTTTTACATTCTTATACAGGTTTAAAATTTTGTTTATTCGGTGTCTGCTCTTTTGTAGCGAATGTTGAAATGTTCTAATATATATATGTATATATATATATATATATTGTTCTTCGTTACGACAAACTAAGACTTCAATTTTTATTTATTTCTTTGTAGTTTAGAAAAGAACAGAATTCCTGGTTCCAACATTGTTTCAATGACTGCAGATTACGAACTTGACAGATGAATTTGTAATAGCTACTAATAGCAATCAGGATATATAGAGGCAATATGATAATTGTTGTACTAAGCCGTATCATAGTTTAAAGCACTACTTTTCATTATGTCTGTTTTCAATTAGTTTCAACTCTTCATCTTATAATGCACATATAGAGAAGAGATGCCTTTTCTTCTTAAAGTCTACGTTAAACGAGTGGAACGATTCCACTTAATTAGCATGTTAGGTTCTAAAATCGAGTCTATCCGAGAAATCTTTTGTGGTTTATTTGAAAAATATTTCGTATAAAAGTAACTATAACAAATTTTCTGTAAGTTTGCTTTTTACTGGCTCTATTCGAATACATACACATTCGGCGTCAAAGTCCGTGCAGTTACCATACTTTATCGATCTTTCGCGAAACTCACGTTGCCCTGGTAACTAAAACTTTTTCAGAGCGAATCAAAGGATTTCCCAAATATGAAACACAGCAAGGAAGTACCTGTAAATATGCTTAAAATGGTTATTCAAGCGAAGCTTGTAACAATAGTGGTAGAATCAATACGGTTGTTATTAGCGTTTTATCTTAATCTTTAAACTCCACACATAATAAAATAACATTATGAAATGCCTTGAAGTTTATACAGATGGTGCTGCTAATTTGTGGTGTGCCCCCTAGTGGCACAGCGGTATGTCTGCGGACTTACAACTCTAGAAACCGGGTTTCGATACCCGTGGTGGGGAGAGTACAGATAGCCCATTGTGTACCTTTGTGCTTTACTTCAAACAAACAAACAAATACTTTGTGGTGAGAATGTGATCATGATGGTTTTAGATTGATTAATTATGTTTAAAAGATGTATGTCAAGTTCTGTGAAAATGACATTTTTAGAGGATGATGATTGTTTGTCTGTTTGTTTTAGAATTTCTGCGTGAAGCTTTACAAGGGTTACCTTCGAATAGTCGTTCCTAATTTTGAACTGATATACTACAGAGAATTTCGCTAGTCAAAAACACCTACCGCCATATTTGGCTATTTGTTTCTAACCGAAGAATGAGATTTGAATGTCACTCTTATAGTGCACCGATGATTCCAACGTGCGGAGCCCGTTTCTGCCGCATTGTATCGCTAACTATTAATGTTTTGATTCACAGTTAAGACACGATAATAACTAGGCCACAATCGGCTAAGAGGATGAAAAACATTACTTTTTCTTCATTGGGATCACTACAGCTTCCTAATATTATGTCGTCAAGAAATTAATGTCGCACTTTGGAACACTTTCATTAACCATCCCACAAAAACGTACATCACATATGATAATTAAACGAACCGCCTAAACGTCATGTTAGTGTAGCTTATATAATGTGTAAAGTTTAGTATATTCTAATCCCTTCTAGTGATGGCACACGACGAGATACACATTCGGCATGTAATACTGGTTGAATACAAGAACGGAAACAACGCCTTTGTAGCCACAAAGAATAACAAAGACTATTTTTGGAAGTGTTTTGAACGTTCAGTAAGTGTCAACGATGGCTCATCAAATTTCGTTCAGGTAGTCTTTAG
>NW_013666720.1:59139-61340 GCF_000517525.1 Limulus polyphemus | reverse complement strand
TATAACACTTAAACGAACCACCTAAACGTCACGTCAGTGTATCCTATTATAATGTGTAAAGCTTAGTGTACTCTAATCCCTTATAGTGATGGTACACAACGAGACACACATTCGGCATGTAATGCTGTTTGAATACAAAAAGGAAAGCAACGCCTCTGTAGCCAAAAAAGAATATCAAAGAAGTTTATGGAAATGTTTTGAACGTTCGTAAGTGTCAACGATGGTTCAACAATTTTTTCAGGTGACTTTAGCCTTAAAAACTGTGATAGCAGGAGCCGACATGTTGGAATTGATAATAATGCTCTGAAGAAGCTTGTTGAGTTTAACCCAAGGCAACACACTCGTGAAATGCCCTGAAATTGCATGCCTCTCATGAAAGCATACGTAGACATCTAAGAAATATGGGAAAACTCCATAAAGAAGGTGTTTGGGTGCCTCACGAACTCTCTGATGATAATCGTTTCCAACGTGTGAACATTGCTTTATCTCTTTTGAAATGCGCGTGAACCATTTTTGGACAGAATTGTCACCGGTGATGAAAAGTGGGTTCTCTATGCGAATATTAAACGCCGAAAACAGTGGTTCAATCCTAGACAAAAACCACTTCCGACACAAAAACCTGGACTCCATCCGCAGAAAGTGATGCTTTGCATTTGGTGGGACATCAAAGGAGTAATTCATTTTGAACTCCCCAATCCACAGCGAATTGTCAATGCAGAGTCAGCAACTGGAACGTTTAAATCAAGCCCTTCATCAGAAACGCCATTCACTCGCCAATCGGAAAGGTGTTCTTCTTCACCACAATGCACGTGACACGTTTGACACAACACAAGATTATGGAATTGGGTTGGGAAGTTCTCCCCAACCCACCATATTTTCCAGATATGACACCATCAGATTACCATCTTTTTCGTCCGCTGCAACACCATCTTAATGGGAAAACGTATGCAAATGTGGAAGGTGTTAAAGAGGACATCGAAATGTTTTTTTTGCTTCAAAGCCAAGTGATTTCTTTAATCATGACATTAACAACCTGATTGTACGATGGAAAAGCATCATCGATAAGAAAGGAGACTATTTCATTTAATGAATGTTTTGTTTTTATATATAAGTTGTTCGGGGTTTTTCATCTCAAAAAAAAGCGACATTAATTTCTTGACGACTTAATATATCTTTTCGATTATCACGTCTCACTTGGTATGGCAGAAAAAAATGTAACAATTGAAAAGGCCACCTGCAGTTATACTTATGAAGTAGTACTGTTGTGAATAGGGACTTTTTGGCTGGTTTTGACCTCAAATGCTTCGGTGGTTTAAAATTAATTTCTTGTTGCAAACGACAGCTGGACATGGGTAACCTTTCTACTGCATCGTGTCTAATTTGTTTTCAGGAACTATATAACCATTGGTGAGGAGTTTCCCTAGACACATTTTGAATGACAAATCAGATTTATTTATTCTCTTTTACCAACACTGTCCTTTCAAAGACTTGAAATCAAGGATATTACTAGTTTTATATATTTTGTGTATTTATGTATTAATACTAAAGTTTATAATATATTATATATGTATAAACAAGAATGTGAGAGATTTATGCAAATGGTGGGTTTTTGTTGCTATCAAAAGCATTTAAATAAATCCATGTTTACCATCGATTACTAAGTAACAGAAATTCAATTAGACTTGCAAGTGAATGTTTACATTAAATTTTGCCAGCCAGTACTTCGTGTAGGATTAGCTTGTTATGTTATGAATACTTTAGATAAGTTGGTAATTTCAGTAGACATAATACGGAATCTAAAATCATCTTCTATTAAAAGACCTGCGCTCAGTATGCAGATTAAAAAAAAAGGCGCTTTTCTTGATTTTTTCTTCGGAAGAAGTTGAACATGTGGTTCAAGTAATATTGCGTGATTTTACCAGAATAAATAGCGCCTGTCACACAGCAGAAAAGCCCATCAAATGGGATTGAATATGTTTGATAGTGCTCTTTGATGCACAAAAATGAAGTATTTCGCATTTGTAAAATCTTCCCGTCTTCAGGGGTGCTCGACTCACAATCTGCGGGTCGCGGTTTCGAATCCCCATCACATCAAACATGCTCGCCCTCTCAGCCGTGATGGCGTCATAATGCGACGGTCAATCCCACTATTCGTTGGTAAAAGAGTAGCCCAAGAGCTGGCGGTGGGTGGTGATGACTAG
>NW_013666720.1:45884-59020 GCF_000517525.1 Limulus polyphemus | reverse complement strand
AGTCCTCGTGTAGCTTTGCACGAAATCCATAACAAACAAACAAACCCGTCTTCAGGGCAATATCCTTCAGTGGCATATAATAACAAAAAAAATTCAGAGAAATGAAGAAATTGAAATAATGCAAGGATGAAAAACAATACTTTATAAATAACTTGGCTCAGACCCACCCATTCTGATCGTATTAAATATATCATATGTTTTCTGTTGTCCTCATGACGAGCACTGATTAACTCTAAGCTTGTGGGTTTGTATTTCTCATATATGTGATATATTTTTATCTTTTTCGGAATTATTCAAAAATTGGCTTCTTTATTACGTTATAAATATGCCTGTCTTAATCGGCATCTTACTTTTTGAAACATATTTACCGATGAATAAAAATAATTGGACAAACGCAATAATCCGAGCGTGACTTCCCTTCTTATAGGTGGATATATCACCCTGATAAAGGATGGTCTACCTTCTGAAATTGCTCAGGTTATCTTGTTTCTTAGAGTTCAGATTGATTTATTCACGTTTTCATCCCATGTGTTTTAAAACTAATATCGATGGTCTCGCTTGGGCTATTTCTGTTTACATAGATTATAAACAGAATCTTAACTCGATCTTTAATTATACAGAGGGTTAATCGCTCTTGATAACAGAATTTTACGTATGGTAATACAGCGGTGTGTCGTCCACAGGCGTGAGATATGCCACCACGGACAACATGTTTAGCATCTTTATAGTTAAAGGTTATGGTTATAAAATAAAACTTTTCCCCTCACATAAAAAACAAATAAACACTGCAATGAAGATAAGCATATCTACTGGTATAAACAAGATAATATATACGGATTTGAAGTTCACGAAGGTTCACAAAGCTTTGAGTCAAATCCCTTCCGTGGGAAGGATAGTCGAAGAAACTGGAATCACATCAAGTCTTTTTGATCACATAACTGTCAGGTTCCCCGCTAAACTTTTGAGACAAATAAATTCTGAAATTTTGGTTATTTCTAATTCGCAGAGGTTTACTTGATCTACCACAAATTATTAATGTATACAATGCTACTAAGTGAAAATTTGATAACAACACACTTATGACTAACACTTAAATGACGTGTTGCTCTTTGAACTAAGACACATTTAATTTTAGTCAACCAGGCATCACTCATCTAAAACATCACCTTACATTTCAAAATAGTCAAGCTAGAGCTAAGCTAATTTTATTGAGCTCGAGCCTCTTTTATACAGGGACTACGTTCGTCATTGTTCTTAGTTAAATTACAAATGCAGTGTTTTATATAACAAAGAGTCTACATATCAATATAAAAATAGCTCAGTTGTGAGATTTTATCTAAAACACAGCTAAAATAAAAATTATTCGAATGATACTTGCATTAGAAAAACTTGCTGTTTTTTAAGAATTAACGGTGGATACAAAATTCCCACGAAAACATTTCTTGCTCATGTTTTCAACAAAAGTACGACTTTAAAAGATTATTAATAAAAAAACATATTGTAAACATCATAGATAAACCTCTTGACTATGAAAATGTTGAAAAATGTATATTTTGTCAATGGAAGTTTAGGAAGAGTAGACATAATTGGTTTGAGAACTTTCATGGACAATAATGATTTGCCGAATGAAAAGAGAACCTGACGAAGGCCTCAGTGTAGAACCAGAAACAATGTCGTTCCCCTGTTTATTCAACAGGTAGTTGCAGTTCATTAATGTTCTCAAAACATATGTATGTTGTAATGTAAGGAACGAGGAATGATTAAATAACTTCTGGACAAATGTTTTGCTCACAGTTAATCTAAAAGGAAGTTCTGAAAAACCATGACGTGTACAGCTTACATCTGTTTATTTGTTTATGTATGCGTTCTTATTACTTGATCATATCGTTCGAAAATCATTTGAGACAATAATATTTGGTTATCTAACTAGAATAATTTTTATACAGATCGAAAATAGCTAAGAAACTAGGACAAGGAAACAGTCTAAATGCTATAACACTGGCAACTGTTTCTACTCCCTTTCTAACACGTTATATATATAAATGTTTGTCTATATCGCTGATAAGGTTTCGCAAGACATTGCTTAAATAGCTAAGAACAGTAAGTAATGTTGGACTTTTAGGGAGTATCGTATTAATCTGGCACGATAAACAATACAAAGCACTTCTACTGTTATAATACTTAAACAGACGTGATGTACTCCTTTAACTGCTTAAAAAAGTGTTACGTCAATATCAGTTTAAGTATTATGGTCCAACATTTTAACGTTGTTAACTAAGTCAATTTATCTATTAGTCTTTGTTGGTAAACATTATTTTCTATAATATTTAATCATTAAACTAGATTTGTAGACAAAGGACATTTATGTTGAAAAATATCTAAAAAAATCCTTTTTCACGTTAGCTTCACGTGATAATGAAAGCAAAATAAAAACACTTGCCGTGTTTTACTGAAATCTTTACTTTAATAGATAGGCCTGAAGTTTGTTAATCTGTCAAACAATCAGTCAAATTCATAATTTTTGGATATAAAGTAGGTTTGTTTTGCAAAGTTTGTAAATAGATGATTAGACATTTTAAAATATTTGTGCAATAGAGACATTTTTTGTCAATATTGATAGGTTAGGTGTAGTTAATAGTAGATATTAAATACCTTAATTAAGATATTGTACTGAATTTGATTGTTTTAAATGATTCACAAGTAAAAGGGTCTTGGCGTAGTTTAATAGTTAGCTTGCCTGGAATGTGGATTCGAAGATTCATAATTAGCTTCCTTTGCTGCAAAAACGCACTCTGCATTTTGGTGCCATGAATGCGCTATCAGAATGATAGTTAAACCACACTATTCGTCAAACAAAGGTAGCCCAGAAGTTGGAAGTTGGTGTTGTTGACTAACTGACTTCCTCCCAGTCTATCATTTCAAAACTAGGGACGGCTAGAGCTCTTGTGTAGCGTTGGGCGGAAAGTATTCTTAAACAGACATACAAATACAAATATAAGATACGTAACAATTCAGTCTAAGGTAGAATGGAAGATTTTAATTAGGTGTTACTTAATAATCGGTTAGATGATCAGAAATTGATCATATTTTTGAAATAATATGTCTCAATGCATTTCCAGAAAGAAGCTGTTGAAGGAAGATAAAATCTGTTTATTGTGCTGTCAAGAAATGCTCATAATAAATGTTTTCCTACGTTTTTATACATTTACAAATGTTGTTAGCGTTGTATAATGTTTGGCATCATATGTGTTTGTTCATATGACCTAAGAAGTTAACAATAGAATACAGGCCATACAAAGAGAACAAAGACAAATTCAGTTGACTCTAAGGAGATGACTTCTTGTGACGTAAATGGATCCCAAATAGACCCATTGTTATATGAACCTTAAAAGGAAAACACAAAAGGAAGGGCCTACATCATTGTTATAACTCACGGTTTAATATGTTCTTAAGATAAATCAAAGTATTTTCTTACACCAGAAATAACAATACATTTGTAATAATAGTTTGTTTGTTATGGATTTTGCGCAAAGCTACACGAGGGCTATCTGTGCTAGCCGTCCCTAATTAAGTAGTGTAAGACTAGAGGGAAAGCAGCTGGTCATCACCACCCACCGCCAACACTTGGGCTACTCTTTTACCAACGAAGAGTGGGATTGACCGTCACATTATAATGCCCCCACGGCTGAAAGGGCGAGCATGTTTGGTGGGACGGGGATTCTAACCCGCGACCCGCAGATTGCGAGTCGAGCGCCCGAACCACCTAATAACAGTGAGCACACAGAATGACAAGATCTCTATATATTTGGCGTATTTGCACTTCTTTCAACAGGATGAAACCTTTCCTAAAACACATTTTGATTGATATTTTAGCTTCTAACTAATATTAAAACACACGGCCAAAACAATCAATAGGACACACTGTGTGTTATTAACAGGAGTAATAGTTTAGCAATTTTCCACTTTTTGTAACTCGGACTATGGAAATCCAATATTTTCAGTGGATGTGCTCTACTGGACTCTTAATTCACATACTAAATTTCAAGGCAATCCATTAAGAAATAGACGAGATATAAAATATATTGAATTTTGTTTTTTTATTTTCTTTTTCTTCGCACCGAAAGTAAGGAAACTTTATTTGATAGAAAAACATACTTAACTTTCATGGATATTTTTCAAGGTTGGCACACGGATAGATCTTTACAACTTACAATTACGTGTCAAATTTGGTCTAAATGTAAGCCACATGTACAAAGTTATTCAACAAAAAACGCTCATTTGTGACCAAACCTTTTGCGCACGTCTAATCAAAAAGTCACATGAGCTATCGGTCTGAAATGTTTACTATAGCTTTATATAAGAGTAAAGTTGGACCATTTTTAGTTTTTTGTTATTCGGGTTAAAGACGGCTGATTTGCAGCAGCAAAACTACAGGGTGAAAGCACGTGAAGATACATAAGTATTGGTTAGGCCAAGCGAACTAGATTAGCAGTTTCTAGCTCAAGTTTTCAAAAGAATAATACAGGTGGAAGGTTATTATTCATTATTCATTTCCAGCTTGTAAGCATAAATTTGCAAAATTTATGAAATCCTTCTAATTAAAGGGCGTTTAGCGTCATGTAATATTATCGTAAATAATGACACTTGATACGGTTCTACTAATGCAAGTGGGTGATGACAAGAAACTGTTAATTTAGTTTCCATGGCGTTACTATAAAGGAAGTTATTAGCACTGTTAAAGAGAGGAAAACTACTACCATATATTTTTTATAAAGAATCTGGTTTGTTCTGTAAAGTATAGATCTGTTCCAAATAATATGGTTGCGATAATATCTAATGATATCTAATCATAAACACCTTAGGTGTGTTAAAAAAGGTGCGGCCTGAAAGGTATTCAGTGTGCGACTTAAGGGAATGAAATCAAAATTGGCGGCCAAATTGGTAGCTACACTTAAAAAATTGATAAAACTTTTACAGCAAATATTCGTTCATTGGTTAGCTAGGTCGAGTATTTTGTTTTCCCCACCATCATGCCCCAAAGTTGCGTGTCTTGTTTGTAAATAAGCACAATGCTACACAATGGGCTATCTGTGCTCTGGCCATCACGGGTATTAAAATTCGGTTTCTAGCGTTCTAAGTCCGAAGACATACCGCTGTGCCACTGGTGGGCAGCTAACTAATGAATGCATATTTTCTGTAAAATTATTATCAATGCTATAAGTGTATCTACCATTTTGGTTGCCAATTTTGAAGTTATTCCTTTAAGTCGAACGCTGAATCCTTTTATGGTCGCACCTTTTTCTTATACTTAAGGTGTTTTTGATTAGATTATATCTGGCCACGAGCAAAGCCAGTCAGTATAAGAAAAAGAAGAAAATAGAAACGTAAAAACTTAATAACAAAAATAAAAAAAAACAGCTACAACATTATATTCTTTAATAACGAGGAAATTGATTGATCTTTCTTTTTCATTCAATAGATGTCAAAACTAATACAGGGTGAGTCATAACTAAGTTTACCAAATCAATAAACCAATGGTTTATTCAACCAGACGTACAATACAAAATATAACGTGTTGTTACTACAAACAGGTCAAGTTGAATAAACAAGATTTATGTAATTTTTTTATTTTTATTTTTTTACACATTGGTGCGTTAATATTTCCACATCCACTTTTTAATGGAAGTTTTCTTCGCGATAATGTCTACAGTTTCGCGTGAATAAACTTGTTATTTGATTATTCCCTACACTGCAAAATTATTATGGCCCACCATGCACTATAAAATGGCAAAGACGATAATAAATAAATATTTAAATAATAACTCCTAAGTGGAGGTTTGGGTCAACTATACCCACAGTAAGAACAATGAACGTTGTTGGACCTGTGAAAGATATAGAGCCAAGTGCTTTTACACAATTCGGTCTTTATCATTAAGGTATTTACACCTATTGACGTACTGTGAGACATTTTCTTGTATATGAACTTACTAAGGTTTTCATTACTGCAGTTAATCTTGATAAAAGGGAGTAGACGAAACTTTAAGTTATGCGACATTTGTAGTGTGAAGAAAGCAAACTGACTCAGTTAAAGGCTAAAACAGGAACATTCTATTGTTAACTGAAAAAAATGCCATCTAATATAGCTCAAAGTTTGTAGAAACTGTCACTTCGATTAGTAACAAAATTACACGTCAATCTCTAATACCATACCTTACTTTAGTATTATGATGAAACATCGCGTTCCTGGTAAACCTAATAACGAAAATGATGAATAAGGGGAGCCTTTTTGAGTTATTAATAATCTTTATTTTCTTATTTTCTGGTAGGTTTCTCAAAATCACGGTACATCTACTCTTTTGTTTATGAAGAAAAGATCTTTGGAACGCGAAAGAGGAGATTCACATTTCATACTTAGTTAAATCAATAACATCTAAATTAATTTCGTAAATATCGCTGTCTCTGTTTGAATGTTGGAAACACATTTCTTTACTTAATCTTTCCTGGTCAAATGATTTCATTAGTTACAACGAAATACTGATATTAAATGTTAAACGTATAATTTAGGTAATCTTTCCTGCTGGTCGGGTTAATGGCATTCTCATGTGTGATGGAAAATTGTTGCATGAATCCCTTTCTTTCGTCCTACGTTTTTTGTCTTTCCTGTTTTGCTTTAACATAGATTATACGTTATGAAAAAATTCTGTTACAGCTCTGATGTTGCTTACAAACTGAGAAGTTTCAGGAAGTTATTTTCAACTTATTTTAAAACACTTTAATTTATAATACTCATTTGGTTTGTTTGTGAGAAGCTTACATTGTCATACATTTCTCAGTGTTACATGAACAGCATTGGAAATCTTGTCATAGAAATCTAAGCACACTTAGCTGGATATAAATGTTTAATTTTGAGCTAGACTGGTCTAAAAAAGATGATAAACAATAAATTTATGATATTTTTTTACTGGTTACTTCAGAGCAAGTAACAGAGTTTGTTCAGTACATTACATAAAACATAAAACAAAAGTTGTCGTTGCGCGTAATATTATATGAATATCGCTTTACAACAGGCATGTTTTTTTATATTAATTTGTAGTAAATAACTGATGTGTGTAAGGTAGGATCACATGAGAAACAGTAATAAGACAGATCATGCCGTTCAGACTTGTAAAATACATCCAAAGCTTCATCAGAGTCTGGAGGGTTATGTAATCACTCTTTACCAAAAAAAAAAAAAAAAAAAGAATTATTCATGTAGCGAAACTATTAAGCGATGTATAACTAAAGAACACAACGTTTGGAAGAAGCAAGCATTAAATTCTCTCCACAGAAGCTGAAAATTTCGCGCAACAGAAATTTACGAGAGGAACTGTCTCCGAAACTATATATGAAGCCAAATAAAAGAGAATATTCCGACTCAAAAAAAAGCTACAATGTTGAAGCTCGGCATATCTCCTGATACCATTAACAAAGCAAGAATTGTGATTTTAGCTAATGAAGGACCATAGTAAAAAAAAAGTTGACATGCTCCACCACATTTCGGAGTTAATGATTGTTTTTATGAGAAAGATGGCAAAAAAAACAACAACAAACAAACTGAAATTATAGCAATTCCATTCGATCACAAAGCTGTCAAGTCCCACACCCCCACGATGTAAAATGGACTTTTCTTTCTTTTATCTGTTTAAGCATATTCTTGAAAGGTGTTGATTTAAGAATTTTATTAATAGGTTTATAGAAAGCTGAAAAAGAAGTGTGGACATGACATTCTCTCAAGAAGTCTGATCTCATGACTGCTGTTAAGAAGCATATAAAGTTAGATGGAACACGATACCTGCGGAAAATATGGTCTTCAGTACAAGTATATTGGACTTACTAATCTCATACACGATTTAAAAAGTGACAACTTACCTTCCTTAAAAGTTAGTTGGAAGCAATTATTGCATTTCGAGTCTAGAAACAAATATTCGGTTAAATAGATTGATGCCTCGGTGACTGTCAAATGCAAATCGTTTTAAATAATTCATTTTTCATCAGGCTCATTTTTATTCAAGCTTGCCTCTCGGCAGTTTAAAAAATCTGAGCTCTAGCGAAGACAAATGAATGATCATTTACTTTTGAATTACTAATGTTTGTACCATAAGCTGGAACACTAGTCGGAATGCAATAACTTAAAAATTCAGACCTTAGATTTTAATTTGTTTGTTTGAATTTAAGCACAAAGCAACACAATTGGGCATCTGTGCTCTGCCCACCACAGGTATCGAAACCCGGATTTTAGCGTTGTAAGTCCGCAGACATACCGCTGTACCACTGGGGGGCAGGCCCTAGAAATATTTTTATTCTCGTTATTTTGGAAAATACTAAGTAGCAGTTTTGTTATTGGGGAAATAAATTAATCGCATAAATTCAAAAATTAATGTTAATGAATAAGTACTCATAACCAAAATGTTAAAATATGTTACACATTGTATATAATATGAGAAGACGACACCAGGTTGCATTTGCAAAACAGATTAAAAACAAATAGCATTTTGGTCTAGGGAGTTTAGAAAATTAAAAAAAAATGAACTTAGAAATAAAATTGTAGTTTTATTCTCTATAAATTGACCAAGGGGATGATGTCTTGTGTGTTTTGTTTTTCTGTTCAAATACTGTTAGACAATCTGTTTACTTATTTTGTGACTTAAACTGTGACACGGCATTTGGCGCTAAGTGATGAGTAACACAGCAAGAATCTCTTATCTTGGTGTTCTACACGGTCAGAAAAAGTAGCGCAAACTTTGGCTTTCAATGGGTTGAGAAGCACTCACCAAGTGGAAGAAGTGACAGGTTGATTTATGTGTTTGCCCTTTAATATGAGGTTAGTGACCATGGTTACTGAGAATACTTGTTGTATTAAACCTCTTCAGCCCTGGTTAATAAAGCTCTTTGTATTCTTTCATGGCTTGTTTTTCTTGGAGACAGTCTAAACGGATATAGCACTGTGCAAAATCATTAGTTTGTTAATTTACGTTTCGACGCTGATTGGTTGGAATACTGCTGGAGGGCTGATCTATTATTAATTAAGAATATTACAGAATGCAGTTCTTAATTGTTGTTATTCACATGGAAGTAGCCACCATAGACCTTTCTTCACACTAATGAATAAGCACATGCTCGTGTGTCTCTAATTATTTTAGAAATACAGCATTTATTTAGTAAATACACAACTTTTTGATAGCTTTAGTCCTAAGATAAAAAATCACACCTTACGTAAAGATATTACATAAAAATTCTTATTAATTAATTGTCTTGTCTTAAAAAAATCTCTTTGTTCAGTACTTGAGCACATGTTTTACATGTTTAATATTCCACTTTAATTTCATATTTTACGAAACTCATTATATCCACAGGAGTAAACCAAAACATAGCTTATCGCATAATATTCTGTTTGAAAACCTGTAAGTTACCTATTTTATTTCACCTGCTGGGGAAAAGTTAAATAATCATGTACTTTATTGTTTAATACTGCTTTAATCATTATGTGTAGTTTGTTTTTATTACAAAAACTAACTCAAAACATAATTCATTGCTTAATTTGTTGTTTTAATTCTTATATATTGTTTATATTATAATATCCTCTAGACACGTTTTAAACAGAAAGCTTTCTATTTTTTCACATTGGGTTTTAATTATCATGTTTATTTATCCTTAGAAAATGCAAAAACAGAACATGTTTTTCATTGTTATTATTGATTTTTAATTCTGAAGTATTGTCCGTATTATTAGGTATGTTTCTAAACTGGATTATTAAATCTTCTAACAATACTCTGGGAGATGTAAGTATCCTTAAAGCGTTTTCCCTGTGGCCCAGCAGTAAGTTTGAGGTCTAATAACGCTAAAAATCGGCATTCTATACCTGCGGTGGGCAGAGCACAGATACCCCATCGTGTATATTTCTGCTTAAGAATAAGCACATTTTAAGAGATATAAATATTAATTGTTTTTTGACTACTTTTTGTTTTATCGATCCAAAAGGGTGTTCGGTATCACCTTTTTAGAAAGCTATTAGATCGTCAAGAAATTAATGTCGCGTTTTGGAACACTTTCATTAACCACCCCCCCCCCCCCACCACACACACAAAAAAGAAAAACGTACACCACGTATAATAGTTAAATGAACTGCCTAAACGTCACGTTAATATGGCCTATATAATGTGTAAAGTTTAGTAAACTCTAATCCTTTATAGTGATGTCATATGACGAGACACATATTCCGCATTTAATGCTGTTTGAATACAAGAAGGGAAACAACGTCTCTGTAGCCACAAAGATTATCAATGAAGTTTATTGAGTGTCAACGATGGTTCAACAAATTTCTTTCAGGTGACTTAAAAGTGTGATGGCAGGGGCCAACATGTTGGAATTGATACTGATGCTCTAAAGACGCTTGTTGAGTCTAACTCAAGGCAACACATTCGTGAAATGGCCCTGAAATTGCATGCCTCTCATGAAAGCATAGGTAGACATCTAAGAAATATGGGAAAACTCCATAAAGAAGGTGTTTGGGTGCCTCACGAACTCTCCGATGATAATCGTCTCCAACATGTGAACATTGCTTTATCTCTTTTGAAATGCGCGTGAACCATTTTTGGACAGAATTGTCACCGGTGATGAAAAATGGATTCTCTATGCGAATATTAAACGCCGAAAACAGTGGTTCAATCCTAGACTAAAACCACTTCCGACACAAAAACCTGGACTCCATCCGCAGAAAGTGATGCTTTGCATTTGGTAGGACATCAGAGGAGTAATTCATTTCGAACTCCTCAATCCAGAGCGAATTGTCAATGCAGAGTCAGCAACTGGAACGTTTAAATCAAGCCCTTCAGCAGAAACGCCATTCACTCGCCAATCGGAAAGGTGTTCTTCTTCTCCACGACAATGCACGTGACACGTTTGACACAACACAAGATTATGGAGTTGGGTTGGGAAGTTCTCCCCCATCCACCATATTCTCCAGATATGGCACCATAAGATTACCATCTTTTTCGTCCGCTGCAACACAATCTTAATGGGAAAACGTATGCAAATGTGGAAGGTGTTAAAGAGGACATCGACATGTTTTTATCTTCTTAGCCAAGTGATTTCTTTAATCAGGACATTAACAACCTGATTGCACGATGGAAAAGCATCATCGATAAGAAAGGAGACTATTTCATTTAATAAATGTTTTGTTTTTATATATAAGTTGTTCGGGTTTTTTCATCTAAAAAAAAAGAAAAGCGACATTAATTTCTTGACGACCTAATATTTATTCTTATAAATTTAAATCGTTCAAAATATTTACAATTTAGATTTAACATTTTTTTCTCGATAAACCAATACAAAGAAGTAGAATTACAAAAATCGAAATACAAAATTTTTTTTTCGACTGACATTGCTATGAAAGAACCAGCTTGCAACTTTGTTTGATAGAGATGAAGTTGTAATAATATTCTGTGCCGATGATTGATGCTTTGTGCTTGAATGTATCAACTGTGTTTGATAAATTATGTATATACATAAGCCATAAAATTTGGTCATGCATAAATGTAAGAACTATATTTCTTAATTTCTTGTATGTGATAATTTAACTAGAATTAACAGTTCTTTCACTTTGGCTTGAAGGTTTCCTAGTGCTCTTTAGTTGCGCATATCTATTAAAACAAAACAATCTGGGCTCTGCATATTGTGGAAACAATTCGAGTCGAAATTTAACATATCACTGTGAATGGCGCTGAATATTTTTAATAGGAAATTCATCAGACCTTATTAGGTATGTTTTTGTTTTAATGAATATAATATGAATATTTGATAGACATTGATGTACTTCTTTTTATTTTTTACTTAGACATCTAATTTTGGATAAAATTCATCCACCAATTAACTCATTTATACTTTTTTAAAAAGTTCAGCATCTCTCGTGCAATTGGAAGAAAGTCCTATACTTCTTTATATTTACCAATTGACGAAGCTTCGCTAAAAAGGTGAAACGTCTTGATATAGAACTTTTTTTTTTATTTTATAGTTAAATTGTTGCAAAACAAACATCTGATTTTAAACTTCAATATTAATTGCCCTTTTTTAAAATTAAGTTATTATAAAGACATTTCATATAATATTGGAGAAATATCTTGTTTACAACTCTCTTGTTTTGTCAAGATCTAGAATTTTCTTCGAAACAAGTCGAACATATTTTGCTGTTTTCATGTAATTTCATTATATGGATTTTAACTAACTCCAGCCTGGCATGGCCAGGTGGTTAGGGCGCTCGACTCGCAATCTGCAGGTCGCGGGTTCGAATCCCCGTCCCACCAAACATGCTCGCCATTTCAGCCATGGGGGCGTTATAATGTGACGGTCAATCCTACTATTCGTTGGTAAAAGAGTAGCCCAAGAGTTGGCGGTGGGTGGTGATGACTAGCTGCCTTCCCTCTAGTCTTACACTGCTAAATTAGGGACGGCTAGCGCAGATAGCCCTCGTGTAGCTTTGCGCGAAATTCAAAACAAACTAACTCCAGCTTGGAGCTAATTTGACCTTTTTTCTTTGCCGTGATGCGTTTTAATGAACTTTGTTATAAGTGAGGGAGATGTCACTACTTCATTATATTTTTAATGAAATAACAAGTACTTCATTTCAATGAGTATACCCAAAATTAGTTCGTGGTATAAGGTCTCCATGGTAACTTGCTAGCTCTACCCCACACTAAGCGATATCACCATCGATTGGAATTTCATAAGAAGAATAAAATAGAAATCTTTACTTCAATTTGTTTTTCAATAACTATCCAATATGCCGTAAAATGAACAATAACTGGAAGATCTCGTTTTTTCCCTGAATTTTAATCTGTATAAATAAAATAAAAGTTTTGTCTGTACATTGCTTAGAATAGTGTACTTTTTGCATATCTTCACGTTTCATACACCAGAGAAGCCGAAACAAGCCTTATCTCAATTTCAAGACCTGGATGCCAACATGGTAGCCACTCTGCAGACCATGCTTCAAGATAATAACGCCTACATAGTAGTGTCAAATCGATCAAGTACATTTGTAACTACGTCAATAAGGGGACTGACCATGCCACGTTTGCTGTTAGTGACGAAACAGATGAAAT
>NW_013666720.1:44584-45863 GCF_000517525.1 Limulus polyphemus | reverse complement strand
CTTTTGGCATTCTTTGATCTCTGCCAGTCAGATGATTTTGCCAGGACACTTCTTTACAATGAAATACCTTCCTATTTTACGTACTCAAGACAAATAGGTTGGACCAGGAGACTGAGAGGACAACCAGTGGCGAGTCTTCCCAATGTAAGGCAAGACTCATGCATCGGAAGAGTATACACCGTCCATCCTAGCTGCAGTGAGCATTACCACCTTTGCCTGCTTCTACACTTTGTTTGAGGCCCTATCTCTTTCAATGACCTAAAGATGGTCCGTGGTGAATTGCACCCTACTTTCCAGTCTGCTTGCCGGGCCATTGGACTCTTGGAGGATGAAGCCTGTTGGGAGGAAACACTCAGGGAGGCTGCCATTTCTGAGAGCCCTCGCAAGTTGAGAGATCTCTTCAGTGTCCTGGTGGTGTTCTGCAACTTGAGTAACCCCCTCAATCTCTGGATGAGGTTCAGAGACTCCCTGTCTGAGGACTTTTTGAGAGCAGCTCAACAGGTGGACGTTAACACAACGTACGGCAATGCTCCTAACCTGTATGATTTGTGCCTGACAAACATGCAGGAGATCATTACCCGTATTGGTGGTCTACGGTTAGACAATTACAACCTACCTGTGCTGGCCAGAGCTGTTCATCAGTTAAATATTGATTACATCAGAGAGACCAGCTACAACCATCCTGAACTTATAAATTTTGTTGAGCAGAACTACCCGATGCTCACAGACAAACAGTGTCAAGTCTATGACCATGGTCTTTCTAGCATCCACACTCCAACAAATCACAAGAACTTTTTCCTTAACGCTCCTGGAGGAACTGGAAAGACGTACCTCATAAACCTGATTCTAGCACAGGCTAGAGGTGAGCATAAAATCGCTCTAGCTGTAGCTTCTTCAGGCATTGCAGCTACTCTACTACCTGGTGGGAGGACTGCTCATTCAGTGTTTAAGATACCCATCAATGTCGACCATATGGAGTTCCCAGTCTGCTCCATTTCAAGGAACACTCCAATGGCCCAAGTGATCTGAGAATGCTCACTCATAGTGTGGGCCGAATACACCATGGCCCACAAACTGAGTATTGAGGCATTAGACCACACCTTAAAGGACATAAGAAACAACAACAAGACTATGGGGGGAGTCACGGTGTTGTTCTTTGGAGATTTCAGACAGACTCTGCCCATTGTGGTGCGTGGGATGTGGGAGGTTGAGATCAATGCCTCTCTAAAAAGATCTTTTATGTGGTCGACCATTGAGCATCTCTCCTTAACAGTAAATA
>NW_013666720.1:38432-43983 GCF_000517525.1 Limulus polyphemus | reverse complement strand
ACTATCAATAAGTCACAGGGCCAGACATTGTCCACTGCCGGGGTAGAGCTCAGTGGATCTGACTGCTTTTCACACGGGCAGCTATATGTAGCCTGCTCAAGAGTCAGATTTTCTCTCAGCCTATTTATCCATGTCCCAGGTGGATGTACTTCCAATGTCGTCTATCAAGAGGCTCTTCGGTAAATAAAACTAATTTTTTCACAGATGTGTGATACACTACAAACACACAAGTACAACTAATCACAATTTGACATTTTTCGTTTTTTCTAAGTGACGCAGTTAGCACATGGTTCACAGTATATTTTGTTAACTTATATTTAATTGTTATAATAATGTACAATAAAAAATGTAAAATGTAATGTAAATAATGTACAAGTAATTTGTTTGTTAATTGTTAAATTAATGTATTATTTATACACACAACCCGTACGAAGGACGGGTACACAGCTAGTACTTAAATATATAGTTTGTAAGCTTCAATATTTTACGATGCTTTAAAATAATATAAATATTTATTTTGATTATACTATGTTTTCACTAATCATTTTTATGTAAATAGACAGAAGATGAAACGGATAGTGTTTGTCAATTAATTTTCTTTTAATTATTGATTACTTTTAAGGTACAGTACAGGTGCATAAAAAGTGCATGTAAAATATTCGTAATATCCAAAATGTTAGAGTAAACAATGTTGTACATTGTACGTCATCTGACATGAAAGTACTAGGTTACATTTACAAAACATAAAAAAAATACACAAACGTTTGATAGAAAGTTTGGAAAATTAAAAAATAAATAATTTTCTTGATTGTGATAACCTAGGGAATTTTTTTTTGGGGGGGAGTATATGTATTTTCTTTAGATCTGTAAGAGAACAAATACACCTACCCTGTTCATGAGGTTGAGAACAGATGTGATTAATGCAGCTATTTATACAGTGGTAATGCTCATACATATATATTTATATAACTTATCATTTTACCCCCAAAACTCTACCTTTGATTGGTTGGCTTGCAAGCTCTCCTATTTAAAGAGGCATTCAACAACTTTAGAAGTCGGTCGATTTCTGAGCTTCAAGATTACGAGCTCGTAGAGTAAGTTAGTTCACTGAATTGTAATGTAGATATTTCACTGTTATTATGTAATTATTCTATTAGGTATGCGTATTGTATTTGCTTGACTTGTTTCGTTATTTTTCCATATCTTGATTATTATTCTTCCAAGAACTCTACGTTATTAGTTTGGTGAAGAAATATTACGAAGTCTAATAGAACCATTCTTCTATTTTGACCCTTATTTCAACCGGCTTGCATGTTCTGAAGTACTTTTCCATTTAGAACATTAGATGTTGACTGAGTGCACTTCCACGTTTTCTAGTGGTAACTGCCCGTCAATGCACTCGTTACCAAACAGTTACGTCCTGCCACACTCAAAATCGCCACACAGGAAAATATTGTGTTTGGAAACGTTTGTTAAGTTATTGATAAATAAGTTTCATAAGTTGAAAATTGGCCTACGTAATTTTGAAAGTTGCAAAGGGTTCAGTTAAGCTTTTTGAAATCGAACAAATTTTCCTATTTTACACAATATTAAGACAACTCCAGTTATATTTCTCTTTCGTTTAGACAATATGACACTTGAATTCCACCATTCCGACAAGACGATGTTACATATCATTACGTCTGAGCTTTTCTATGTCTTCAGTTACACGTCTTAAAATTTCTAAGCTTCCCAATAATCATCCCTTGAGTTAAAACTTGAAGATAACCCAACTGGAGTAGCATATCTATTTTACCAGTAAAGTGTGAAATATCCCGAAGAACTCCAGAAGGTTGCAACAACACTTTTTTTTCACTTTATATGAAAATGTGGAATGAAATCCTTATTGTATTTGGTTTATAGTGGCTAATCCATGAGATAATATATTTCACTCTTCTTTATTATCAATTTTAGTGATATAGAGTTTGCCATCTAACAACCTGGTGGTCTTTGCGTAGCATTTCACCCCAAAAAGTGGGATTCCTTCCTGAATTATGTAGAAAAGGTCCACACACGATCCTACCAATCACAGCATTCTGATTAAAGGAACCCTTTGCCATGGCAGTTACAACTACACTAGAATCATCAAGAAAATTCACTGGGACTACGAAATGGAAACTCTGGTTGTATAAAGGATTTTGGGAAGAAGACACGACTGATGTTTTCATTGTTTTTACTTTCTGTCCTGAGCACATTAAAGTCACTTTTACGAAACTGTCCAGCTTATCTGTGTATAGATATAAGCACTGAATTAGAAAAAATCTACACACTTTAGATGGACTTCTTTAAACGTAGGAAACATTACATCTGAGCTTGTTACAACTGCATTTTGAAAAAACATATGGAGATTATGTGTTTTTCGTTAAAAACAAAGTTTCATTTCTATTCTATTCAGTGTGATTGTCTGGCAATTAGAATTAAATGGACCATGACTTTTTCAGAAAAACAACAACAAATTACTAAACACTAAATATATATATATATATACAGTACTGGAACTAATAATGGAAACACACGAGCGATATACATATAGTAGTCACAGACAATGAGTAATGGAAATTAGATGGTGAATTCGATTATGGTACAAAACATCAACACAGAAGACACAATGAAAAGCGAATATTTTGAGCAATGCATTAGTATTCTTCATGTGAGCCTAATACTTGAGCAGAGTATTACACCTTGTTTTCATGCTGCCAAACAGTTCATCAACATTTATCAAATGTCCTATATTACTCGCTACAAGTTATTTGGTCATCTTTTGACCTTATCAGATTTTACATAAGCCCATAGAGCTTCAATAATGTTGATATCTGGACTATGTACAGACCAAATCATGGGTGTGGGTCAGTCTCTTTAACGTCAATAAATCTTTTCATCACATTTTCTGCATACTTGTGATCATTATCTTGCTGGCAGCTGATTTTCTTCCCAATTAGCCATGTTCCTAAGGAATGGCATGGTCGATCAGAATTTACCCATACTTGTCAACAGCCAATGTGCCATTAATTTGTGTAAATCAGCAATACCAATAGCTGAAATACAGCCCCAAACTTGTAATGATTCCCCGCCATGCTTTACTGTAGATATTACACCGTTATAATACCGTTCATTTTCTGCCATTGATTGTTGTCAAATTATTCGAATTTGAAGTTATTTATAAAAAGCACACGTATCTAGTTTTATTTATTCCTCTGTTTATAGTTCAATGATAATTTATTTTGTTTTTTGTTACCTTTTCTCATCAATGGGTTTTAAACAACTAAAGGTATATTGAAATCACTTCATGGTAATATTTATTTTTTCTTTCTTAAAATAATATTTGCACTTGTAATTACAACAAGGATATTGGGAAGATCTGTACTTGACCGTCATCAATCTGATAAAGAATATACCCTGAAATATTTAACATTACTTTTGGTTTTGTCCCTCGAATACTTCTATTATTAACAAAGCCAGTTTCACGTACACTTCTCAGAGACTTGCATATAGATTCTTCTAAAACGCAGAGTGTTGTTATGCTTTTTCACAAGGATTCTCTTAGACCATGCTTATTATGCAGTATTTCAGAGTTATGAGTAATAACTGATTTACACTACATTACTGGGGATAGTATGACTGTCTGTAGGTTTTTAGGCTTTATACTGGTGTATTGCTTTGTGATTAGTTGGATGACAATCAACTGCAACATTGACTTCATTGTGGAGCAGTTCATTTTCACACGGTAAAGGAATAGCATTTCCGAAGTATTTGCATTTAACATTATTTTTCTCATTGTTTCCATACATATGTCTAATACTGTATATATATATATTATAGATTAAAAACATAGTAAATACTTATTCAGGGATTTTTATACATTTTTAGTGGTACAATTTACATGATTTTAAACTCACATGGTTTTATTCTTCACCTAATAACTCTAAAGCTCAGAGAAACTCTAAATTCAAATGATATAACTAGTTGAAAATCAATTAATTCAGTTTTATTCCTCCTTAAAGACGTATTTCTCCTTAAAGAGTCGTCTTCACAAACTAATTTAACTGGGGTAACAATATATTTACGGCAGCTAACCAGCATAAAATTGGCCCTTGCTGCAATGGAAAAACAAACAAACAAACAAAAGCAACAACTAAAAGATTTATTAGGGCTAAACGGGAGACAATAACTAAGATTAAAATACGTTTTAACCCAAGTTATTAATCAGAGGTAGTTCCTAAACAACCACAAAGTGATTTTTTTCTACTCACAGTCTTAAAGAGCTGATAAGTAAATAGGAAATGATGGTAAATTAAAATTCAATGTAATTTCAAGCTCTTTATAATCGTCCTTCTTACCTTTACTGCATAAATTCTTTAAAGGAGTCTTCACAACGGCTGGATTAATTCGGTAGTCTCGTCCTCGGAGAATGCTAACTGTCAACAGACTCTTCGTAGATGAGTAACTCAATGCAAGAAGAACTTGACCGAGGTTTTCAAGTGGCTGTAAGGCAGTATTAAAGTTACTGAAGAATTAGATCAACAACAGCTGCAAAACCTCTCTTCATTTTTTGCGTGACTGCTAATTTATACAAAAAAAATGACGTGACAATAAATTTCAAATAGTATGAATGCATCAAGTGAACAATAGCAAAATAGGCTTAACTAACGTCAGGCTTACTTTATACATTAGCAAGGGTAGGTATATTTATTTCAGTGCATCCATATGAAAGTGTTACCATTTCTTTAATCAAAGTGAATGATACGTTCAAAGATACTGAAATAGTTATCATTTCCACTACGTTCCTATCTACGTACAAAAGAACTTGACAAATAAACCTAGGTGTGTAATACTTGCAAACTTTAATCGTAATTTCAATTAAGAACCTGATCAAACATAAAGCCTATCTATTACAATGTACATATTTTCTATTAGTTCATAAATTATAGTCGACAAATTACCCATCCTTCCAATTACCAGGAGACAACATAATTTTTCTTTAAATAAGAAAAATACAGGATCATTCACTCACTTTTATTTAGCTCCATTTATTCAAATGGATAGTTGTTGGTAGGTCTTTTATTATAGATGGATAGTGACTGGTAGGTCTTTTATTATAGATGGATAGTGGCTGGTAGGTCTTTTATTATAGATGGATTGTGACTGGTAGGTCTTTTATTATAGATGGATAGTGACTGGTAGGTCTTTTATTACATATGGATAGTGACTGGTAGGTCTTTTATTATAGATGGATAGTGACTGGTAGGTCTTTTATTATAGATGGATAGTGACTGGTAGGTTTTTATTATAGATGGATAGTGACTGGTAGGTCTTTTATTATAGATGGATAGTTGCTGGTAGGTCTTTTATTACATATGGATAGTTGCTGGTAGGTCTTTTATTACATATGGATAGTTGCTGGTAGGTCTTTTATTACATATGGATAGTTGCTGGTAGGTCTGTTATTATAGATGGATAGTGACTGGTAGGTCTTTTATTATAGATGGATAGTGGCTGGTTGGTATGGATAGTG
>NW_013666720.1:25890-38318 GCF_000517525.1 Limulus polyphemus | reverse complement strand
TTATTATAGATGGATAGTGACTGGTAGGTCTTTTATTATAGATGGATAGTGGCTGGTAGGTCTTTTATTACAGATGGATAGTGACTGGCAGGTCTTTTATTATAGATGTATAGTGCATTATATTTTCTGCTTTGCTCATTCTCCACTTCATTTTGAGTGAACATTTTTCATTATTATACAGTAATGTACAAGTCTTAGTCATTACGTTACTCTTACTCCAGTTATCTATTGTTCTAGGTTATTCACCTATGGTATTACTTTTTTCTCATGGGAAGATTCCAGTAAAGTTGCACATACTATGTGAAACTGGACAGCATTAATTTCCAGTAGTAGTTTAGGTGACCTCTCGAAAAAGCAGCCTTCCTTATTTTTGGATGGGAATGACCAACAGTCTCCTGTGTAGTGTATACACCTTCATAAGTATGGCATTATAGTTTCGTACATATAATGCAACATTTTCTTAGTTAGGAACAAATTCACAGATTCTCCAAGCTTACTGATAGATATAAGCTCTTAATACATACATAGACTTCTATCTAGTAAAGGCTCCGATCTTTATGAATACACTTTTTAATTTTTTTGTGGTTTGAATAAAGATTGATTAACTTTGTTATAGACTGGGTCCAGTCTTCGGTCAGAACTCCTGTTATTCTGTGGAACATACCTTATCACTTCTAAAGAAAATCATTACACCTGAGGATGCGACAAAATATCCAAGACTACAGGATTTATTTTTATGAGGTCTTCTGTTTTTCTTCTGACGACTGTATTCCTTGTATGTTCTTAACCTTTGAGTGTTTATGTTTAAAAAATGATTCATAATTGAAGAAACGGAATTTTTTATGAATCAAAGACTACACGACCAAGATGAAGAGTCAGTCACTGATGAAAGATGGTTGTCTTGAAAAGCTGTTGGGTCTCAGAGAAATCTCCTCCTTGATGTCATACTTTTATAATGCTAAAAAGGTTTATTACTTCTTTCTTATGGTACCTACAGAGTCAAGAAAGAGAAATGCTAGTATCTGGTGTATCCAGAATGAGAGTTCATATCTTGAGGTGTGATTTCAATTCACGGGAGGCACAGACAACTGAGGATAATTACAGTTGTGCATACATAGTCTGGCAAGTCCAAGACTGAATGGGGAGTCTTTTCAGGACTCCAAGACTTTTGCCAACAAGAGTAGCCAAACCTCAGCTCTGGCAAATATTACCAGCTACAAGGCGAAAGATACTGGAGATGCTGTTGTTGGATAATGTCTACCAGTCTGAGCTTTTTTGCTAGTAGGTACGACAGTGGACGCTAACTGGTGAAGATGGTGATACATAAGATAATCATGAGCTTCAATGAGATAGGAGATATACTGCCTGGGTGACCATGGATCAAAAAGAATCCTGGGTTCATGTAAAGCCAATGAGTGGACTACCTATGATAACTTATCATTGTGTCATTCACAGGTAAGGACCTAATTCACTCCAGTGTGGATGGATTCTAAAACTGGAATATAGTCACAGCCAAGTTATAATGCAATTTAGGTATGGTGGAAAATTAAGTTAACCATAAGTCTAAATTCAAGGCTCAAAAGAAATGTGTCACCGAAAACTTGGCCACTAATATGGATTATCTGTGTCATTAGTGTGGTAAAACACACCCTGTAATGCAAATTACAAGAATATTCTCATAGAGAGGTTTAATGAGGGATTATCTGTTTAGGTATTGAGACATCCCTTGATTATGAGAGCCATTCTCAATTTAATAGAGGCAGTTTCTGTTGTAATGGGGTTCAAAGTCATAACTTGAAATAAGTCACAAGACAAGAAGAAACCTGCAGCAGCTGCTGCCATGGCTATACCTTGAGCATACTGCCCTACTCAAGTGCCTGCACCATGCTGGTTTCCAGTGAGTGGGAAATGCTACAGCTAATATTAATGATGCCTCTATCTGGAGATAACTCTGGAAAGAAGAACTAAAGCATATGCTTTGGTGTGGATAGTTGGGCCATTTTAAAAGGAGTAGCCAGTATCTTGACATACATCAAGGTAGACAGGGTTCTCAGCTTTGACTAATAGCACAGCAAGTGTATAAGAGTTATAAGTATTAACCACTGCTACTTCAGTTCCAGGAAGCTAATGGGTCTGGCCCCTGAGATGTATGGATAACAGGCTCAGTCATTTTGACTGACCTGATAACCACCATGTAACCATGAAATTATGCACGCTATAGCTCTTAAAGCACTAACTATATTTCCATTAAATATGGCAAGTTTTCTGTAAACATTACAAGTCAATTGTGCACAAAATATAGAGTGTTTTAATAAAGTATTTTACCAAAGATTTATCTGTGAATTGACGCAGCCTTTACTGAGTCAGTGTGATTTTCATGCCAAGAATAAAATACTTCTTGTAATTTTACACTTTTCATATTCATTTGCATTGTCCTAAAACTTCTTAAATGAACGTCATAAGTTTTTCAGGACAACTTTATTTTTTTACATATAATTTTCTCTACCTAAACACTAATTATAAATAATCATCTGTAGCAAAAATATTGAATAAAACATGATAAACTGTTTTTACAATTTGATAGCATATTGTAAAAGACAATTACGTTTATTTATCTCCAGCGCTTCAGGCCTCTTAACTTTTGACATCTGCATTAATTTAATTTTATTGTTTTATTACTGTTTGAACCATGTTAAACTACTGTGACAAACAATAAATCACTTGGTAGGATAGCAGATTAAACCGTAAACAAACAAATTAACAGATTACACCATGCACACCTAATAGTACTGTTTCTCATGTGTTACTCATTGTTTCCACTTAATTTTTTTAGCTAACTTAATAGTTTTTGCTTTTTTACACTTTGGTTACTTTGTTAAAATATATAACAATAAATAAAAAATATACATAAAAACTTGAAATTTAGCGTAGCTCTAGGATGGTTTGCAAACGAATGCCTGCTTTTGTAAACCTTCTTTTTTTCTAACTATTGGGGTCGCCCAGAAATAATTCATGTAGCTTTCAAATACAAAACTTAGGTAACGAAGAACATATCAACCGCTAGATTAGAATTTACAAAAGCTATATGGCTTTTTAACTAATCTATAAATAGGGTTAAAAAAACATGACTTCTTGGAGCAATATTTTTGATCTAACACATCGAGCTCTGACAGTAAATTATCAATTTTTACGATTCAAATAAAACAAATGCTTATGTTATTTATGGAAGGTACAAAGTTTTCTTATATTGATTATAAACATGCCTAGTAGCAATGTCATAGACAATTATAAGAACTTTAAAAAAAACAAAAGTTATAGAAGGAGTGTGGGTTTAATAAATATAGTGTTATCTCAAATGTGCAAGAAGATAAGAGGTTAAAACGCTTGTAATTAAGTTTGTCATTATCCATACCATGTGTTTCTAATTGGTTGAAAAATCTGAAGCACATGTAAGGGAAAAAATATATAAATGAGAAATCACAGTACTACTAAATCATGTGATTCAGAGAGTTGCATATCAAGCATTTAGTTACATGTTTTCTTTGAAATTTAAGAAGTTAAAACTTAAATAATATAAACAATTGGATTACATGCCATATTTTGATATCCTGCTTATTCACATACATTGATAATAAAATATTAAATGTAACTGTAAAAAGGTCGTGACATTCGCATTTTGACAAGCTCACTAATCATAGGGTTAGAGAATGCATCAAAACAGCTTACATCAAAAGGTTTAGTGTCCAGTCCAGTTTTCTTAGGGTTGGGCAATACTTGATATATGCCTGGGAAGATACAGGGGTGAGAGATAGAGTATCTGGTTGATATAAGAGTTGTCAGGACACTGATTCATTACACTATCTATCAGACACTTTGAGTGAAGCCACTACTCCAACCAGTTAACAGGGACTTCATTCTGGAAAAGGATGATAGACTATATGTGACTGGAGAGACACTCTTGGACTAAGTCTAAGTTATGTTAACCTCAGGATGAAGGTAACCATTTCTGACCTTGATTCTGGCATTGGTATCTTTGGAATGGGTGTATGGTTGAAATTATCAATCAGCTGCATCTCCGTGGTTGAGTCATCTAATGCCAATGAGATAAGTCTCAGGAACAGTGAACTATATGATTGTATTTTTTTAAGGGAGTCTCAATACTCCCGTGTGTATCTGCATAAGTAGCGAGTGCTCCATGGTTTACTATGAATGAGGTCTAATGCACTGGTATGGTGTAATGTGATGATAAAACCAATACTTGAAATGCACTGTTTCCTGTCCAAAAGGCAAGCAGCATTAGTTTGGATAGTAGTTTATCTAAGGAGGGATAAAGTACTGGTAATGTTCTGCAACTATGTGCAGTCTTTTATTAAGCTTCCCACTAGTCGTCTCATTAATTTTCCTTCTGTCATGCCATGTCAAACAGTAAGTAAAGGTTTTTGATATAACTTAGGTCACTGGTTGAGGAATGTGTAAGCAATCTGGAATCAACACATTGACACAAACTCAGAAATATGTTGATGGAAATGGCAATATATTTGTGGAACCAGATGGCCTATTGGATGAAGTAATAGTAACTTGCTATCACATAGTTACAAACATTTCATATGCGATTAAACAAACACCATGCAGTCTTTCTTGGAGCACTAGGGATATAGTTAGTGTCAAGATACATTGAATATCAAAGGACATACTTCAGAGCGTGTGCTTGTCTGCAGTGGTGATTGTTAGGATGAAAAAAGACATACCCAGGTTCTATGTTGATAACTGTTGATGCCTTTCCACTACCATGGACAAAATATGTCTGGACACACTTTAGACCAGACATCTGAATATTTACAAGTCAACTGGATGACAAGAGCAGATTTAAAACTGCTGTTATTTTTTGATGTGGTTTGTATAAGTTTTGCATCATTCTGATTGGCTTATTTAGTGTGTTTTCCATTTATGAAAGACTAATAAAGTTAACACTGGAAGGGCTGTACTTTGCCTTACCGTCCTCAATCTGATGATGATATAAATTATCATATGGATGCTTGCAAAGCTTGGTAATCGTGTCAAAATTGATAGAGATGAACATATGCCACATGTCATGTTTGCTTACCAGGCAGTGGAACAGAGATTGATTGTTTCATTGTCAAACAAGCTCATATTTACTCAGGATATACTGCTTCCTATGGATGTAATGCATGATCCACCCTTAGAGCAGATGTGTGACACTGTACATATGGATATTTTGAGTGATAAGACCTGTGTTAGTATATGCACACGAACTTACACTTTAACACCTAGGGAAAGTTGCTATATGGTAGAAGAGATCTTATGATCAATCACTTAAGAAATGAACATTCTAGCATAGAAGCCACAAGAGGTATGAAAGCAGTTTAGCTCTGGCTGGTCCTGTCCTTGACTTATACCTCAGTAGATAATACCATTAACATATGATTTACAGCAGTTTCATAGGTCAAGTAAGCACATGGAACACTAAAGCTGTATGTTACAGATGAGCCTCTCATGCTTGGGCTAGACCAGGAATCAAGGGTTGATACCATCGAATCGGAGAGAAATGAGAGTACTGTTTCATATCCTTTCATCTTAATTGATGAGGACGAAAAAGCTAAACGTAATTATTTGGCTATACAAAATGAGCTATAGAAGGCAGTGTTTGGAGAAGTGATGTAAGATAGATCTACTGGTCAGCCAAGTCAGTGGTGATGTCATCCTCAGTTCTGTGACTGAAATTAATTGTTGGACCAGCAGCTGAAAAAGTCATGGATTGTGAAATCATGATTGAAAGGAACTGACCTTTCTTGCTTTCCGAACTAGTGGGTGATATTTCGTGATGAAATTTATATGTCACTCAATTATTACAAAATAAAGACAGTTTGTTGATATCAAGATTAATAAAGCCAAAAGGGTTTTGCAACTCTTGCTTTCTCAGCTATCAACCAATTTCATTGAGAGATTTCTACAGGATATTGAGTGATAGCTGCTAAATTATCACACAGCTAAAATGGTAGTTGTCAGTAGGTGTAATGCCTGGAACATCAAGAGTTTGTATATCTGAAGATGATTGCTAGAAGCTCAGAAACTCAGCTGAAAAGACATTCTTAACAATCAAGTGATTTTGTAAGACTATATGTCGCCCAACATTTTACAAGAATTGATCACCGTATATAACAGATTGTTAGGTGTTTTACAGAGCAAATCACATGATCCTCACTAGACTCTCCTTACTATACTTACTTATGTATAAATAACTCCTCTATGTGCAGTGATAGAGTTGTATTCTATTTCCACATGGATTACAAATCAGGTTGTTTTGGTTTTAAGTGGAGTAGTCCATATTACACTGGATTTTATAAATTTCTAGAGATATATGGATGATTAGTATAAACAGTTTGTTTTTTTTGTTAAGCACAAAGCTACACAGTGAGCTATCTGTGTTGTGGCCACTTACTGTTGAGCCACTGAGTGTTTTTCCAGTAAAGGTGTTGTCCTTTGTGAATAAACCATTTTAATTATTTTTATCGTTTAAATAAAGATTGTAAATGTTTAATTTTCTTAAACACTGCATTTAGTCTTTTTTGTTTCTTCCAACTCAGTTAAATTCAGAGAATTTAGCTTTGTTCTATGAGTCATTTTTCTTCAGGCCTCATGTGATTCTGTAGAACCCACCTAATAACTAACTCTTAGAGGAAACCAGTGCTCCTTCCAAAGATGACAAAGCAAGATTTATGTGAAAGCAAAAATTGTGCTGAAACATTACAATAAAAAATAAAATTTTCTGAGATACACCTTCGTTTTTATGTTGCAAAGTTCCAGTAAGAATAATGCTAAATGTGTAGCAGCTACCATTGTTGTTTGTGTTGTTTTATCACAAGGCTACATACTGGGCTATCTTCTCTGTGTTTGATGTCATAATCGAACTCTGGATTTTACCATTATTAATCCTGAATCTTACCTCTAACTTACATGGACACAGTTGTTAACAAGGTCTTTGTTCAACACTAATCTGGCCTGATTGCTATTTTACATGTAGCTCAAATGCTACTATACTCTCCAACTGGAAATTCGTATTGATCCAGTAATAAGTGGGGAAAATAAAAAAAATATCATCCCTCCCACAGTGGATGTTCATAATATATATATATATATTAGGATTTAAAGAGCATAGTGACATCAGAATTTAAATTATTTATTTTTGCGTTTCATTGATTGTTTTTAACTTAAGCCAAAGGAAATCAAGTAGTTAGCTATTTAATCATTTATAAATGGTACGGTTGTATTAACAGAAGTCAACAGAATTATATTTTCTAATGCTTTCTTCAAACATTTGCTTACTGAAAACATGATGTTTCATATCTATAGAAAGACATACACATGAAAAGAATTCTGCTTGGTTGTTATTAAACGCACAGCTGCACTGTGCCCACCACGAGAATCAAAACCTGGCTTTGTCGTTATAAGCCTTCAGACTTAATGCCGAGCCATTGGGGGGGGGCATGAAAAGGGAACTTCTATTAATGAGTAATGTTATTTTTTCTGAAAACTTGTAAGACCTTTTAATGCAAGTTATGGAATCTAACTTTTGAATATGTAATGTATATAGAAGTATTTCAGTATAAAAAAAAATCAGCCCTTCAAAAATTGGAGTACCGATCAACTTCTCTAAAAGTAGAATGAACATCTACTTACAGCGAACTGTAATGTCTACTTTTGAAGTTCAATAGTTTGTCTATTTCATCGTATGTTACCTTGAGCTGGTTGCTCTAATTACTAAACTGGATCTGGAGTTCATGTTCTTTTTCCGTGAGCTAGGTGGTCCAATTACTTACGTGGATGTGGAATTCGTATCCCCTTATTATGATCTGGGTGGTCTAATTACTTACGTGGATGTAGAGTTCGTATCCCCTTACTGGTATATGGGCGGTCTGTTTACTTACTTAAATGTGGAGTTCGTATCCCCTTACTGTGATCTGGGTGGTCTAATTACTTACTTTGATGTGGAATTCATATCTCCTTACTGTGATCTGGGTGGTTTAATTACTTACTTGGAACAGTAGTTTTTATTCTTCTTTGCTAAAAAAGAGGCGCTCTTCTTGCTTATTTGAACTAGAACTCGAGTTTACTTTCTATTGCCATGAGATTAGTGGTACGTAGTGAAGTTCATATAACCTTAACAAAAACTGTCTGGACTATCTACTTATCAAGAAATGCAGTTTCTAATTTCTTAAGAAAAATTGTGTGGTCTTCTTGGGTCTGGTGGTTAGGGCACACAACTAGCAATTGGCGAGTCGTGAGTTCGAATCCCATCACAAACATGCTCGATCTTTCAGGCATGTGGGGGGACATTATAATAGAATGATCAAACCCCCTATTCATTGGTAAACAGTAGCCCAAGAGTTTGGCGGAGACTGTTCTTATTAACTAGCTGCTTTTCCTGTAGTCAATCGCTTGAAAATTAGCTACTTTCTAAGAGGATTATGTTGTGTATCTGTTTACGTAGAAATGGGACGTATATATATTGAGCAAGAATGAAATATTTACTCAACTACTATGATTTGTATAGTTCACATGATCAACGTGATCTGAATTGGTTGTCTACTTTTGGTCATCTAAAATTTCTATCTATTTAATTTATGTAGTTCACATGTTTAAGGTGATCTGAATTTATCTACTTATAGTCATCTACCATTTATTCCTATTTACTATAAACTGGAGCATATATATTTTAACAAATAATAATGTAACACCTATTAAATATATACCTAACAAATTGTATGCTGCACAGAAATAGCTATAAATTTAGAAGGTACGTCTACCTACCTAATAAGAACACTAAGATCTTTCTATTTTCTAAACCCCACGAATTTTATCTATATATTGAGATTTCTGCCATTTTATTATGAACTTAGATGTCCACCTTCTTATGAAAATCCAGAATTCCTACATCTTCATCAAGAACCATGATTATCTATTTACCAGCATCTGGTGTAATTACTTCTTCAACATCATCACCACTCCATCGTCTGTCTACTTATTAAAAACTGAGGTGGGATACCCACTTGTTTGTTAAGTCTGACTGTACTTACCAACGACTGAGGCGTTAAGGGAAGACGGTGATCTTTTGTTCTCTGAAGAACCACTTGGTACATAGGAACCAGAATGTGGCCGATAGCATCATGTCTGCCTTGTCTAGAGTAATCAAATAGAGACAGTCTTAACGTTTGCTTCTGTAGGTCTTTTTTCTCTATTGGAAAAGTGAGATACTCCTGAAATTCTGGATTGAGGGCATTTTTAACAATTCTAGAACTTTTGAAGTACTTTCTCTTACAGGGCAGAACAGTTACCCGGACAAAGGTATCGTAAGTCTTTTCTTGTCCCATGTAAGGAAGGTCTTCTGCTCTCTTCAGAATTACCGTCAACCTATCGGTGGAGTAGATACGTAAAGAAACAACAACAAAAAATTGAACAAACCACATTTACTTCTTTTTTTATAAATTCAGGTTGATTAAACTTATACTATAAGAAGAAAATAATACAGATAAATTACATTGCCATGGTTACAAGAGGGGAAAATCATGTGGATGAAGGTAACGATGTACAATGAATTTTGATTATTGCATATAAAAATAGCAATGACATGTGGGGTACAATGATATTTCCATCATTATAGATAGAACTGACAAGATTATGTGTATATGTAAGTGAGATACAGTTTACAAAAAAACTATTCTAAAAAAATATGTTAGTGGCATTCAGTGGCTAAAACGTCCTCACTGTGTAGGACTAATTAATATCAGGGTTTTATGAACCCAGTTATTTTTAAGTCACACATTTAGCAGATACTAAACATAGAACTAGGATTGGCGCCCGCTATTTCGAGGTGGATGCTAAAAGCATTTAAAATGCCCCTATAAATCAGGCTTTACGTTAAAGGTTAAGACAGGTAGTCTTTAACGCTAGAAATTAAACAAATATAGTGAAAAGACAAATCATCAACCCTATATAATTATTACATGCTGTTTTTATCGTCGTAGTCAGTGTTATGAAAATAGTATCCAAAATTATTACTGCTCAAAAAATCATTATTTTAACGCTCGAAAGTAACTGATATAATCAATAACCAAAGGAAAGATCAGAAATTCCAGTAGACATCAGTATATTTACAATATCATTGTTACCTGTTGTGCTTATCATCGTAGTCAGTGTTAAATAAAAGGTATCCAAAATGATCGCTATTCATATCATCATTTTCACATGCTTCCTCCAAGTCAAAATCCTCTTGGGATTGCCATGAAGACTTAGTTTCTTCCAACTTCTGGAGTGTTGATTGTGAGGTGTCAGAGAACTGGAGTGACGTAGAGACAGTACTAGCATCAGTGCTTACAGAGTACATGGAAAACCTTCTTTCCCTCTCCGTCCATCCTTCTTCGGTGTTTGGCAATGTCACACCAAGTTTTTGATGTCCTATTTCAGATAAATAGAGTATACCAGCGATGTAATGTCCGTCTATGAATTGGAATTAAAATATGAATTTGTCAGGATATAAAAGACTGTTTGGTTTAAATATTAGTGATTAATTTATATTTGTGAGTGAATATTTTATTATTTTTAAGTTTTGTTATATTAAGAGTTAAAAGCAGACAATTGTAGAAGGTTTTTTTAATAACTAGTTGGTGTCGAGAATATAGAAAGTGGCCAAACGACTATGTAATAAAGACAGACAGTATTAGACAGATAAAAGAAAAGAGAATATAATTGTGTGAAGTTAAGTACCACAAAGGTGATAGGCCCAACGTTTAATATGTTAGAGTGAAACTAACAGTATATAAAAAAAAAGATAAGAAGGATAATTTTATTCCGTCAAAGCTTGATTCTAAACTAATTAAATCAGCCTGGGTACACTTTGACAAAAGGAACAGAGAATCTTCAGAATAAAGAAGACCAAACGAATTACGATAACTTGCGCCACAACTGTAAGTGAATCACACAGAGAATAGTAGTACGATAGTAATATAGAGAAGATAGTTCGACTTATCAATTGAAATTCTAAAGTAGTTGAATAGACCTAAGTGGATTTTTCACCAGAAGAAGAGAACTATGTAAATAGTGTTCATGATATGCCTGTAATCTCTATAGTGTGAAGACTTTATTGTATATACGTTAACTTGTTCCGAATATATATATATATATATATATATATGTATTTAGAAAACAAGTAAAGTGTTTGTCTGTTTATTCTACCGTTGTAATTTATCGCTAACAAGTCACAGACACCTACTGTAGAAGAATCCTAAGCCCAACAACAACATACTATATATTTATACTATTAAGAAATATAAGTAAAAGCCATTTATTTTGACAATTGGGAAAAAAAGAGGAACTTATATAATTTTTAGAATCTGACAATTGGCGAGCCCCAGCCGGGATTATACAGTGGTAAACGGCGATAGAAGAAAACGTGAATGACAGCGGAAATAAGTAGGCTTATCTATATACGCACAACTCTAGTAGTAACGAAAATAGTATAGATATTAAAATTACACCATATAACCATGTCAACAGATTTTGATAAATGGGTAGAAAGAGGATTTCAGTTTGGGTTAAAAGACAGTGAATTACGAGAGTTTGTTAAATAACAACAAGAACTGGAAATATAAGAACGGCAACAGAAGAGATAAATTGAGAAAGAGAGAAAGATTAAAAGAATAAAATGAGAGAAAGGAGAAATAGAAAGAATGAGAATACAGATTGAGAAAGAAGAAAAAGAGAGAGAGGAGAGACTAGAAAAAGAAAGAATAAGAGCACAAATTGAGATAGCAAAACTCACCCAAACGAAGGAAGAAGGACCCAAGAATGACAATGGAGTCAGAGCTAGCAGACCCAAGCTGCCCAAATTTGATGAACATAAAGATGACATGGATGCTTTCCTGGTGAGATATGAAAAATTCGCCCACAGTCAGAACTGGGACAAAGGCGACTTGGCAGTCTGTCTCAGCCCACTTCTCACAGGAAAAGGCCTACAAGTATATGCAGGCATGACGTCAGAAGATGCCATGGATTATGGCAAATTAAAAGTAGCTTTACTGAAACGATATGAACTTAATGAAGAAGGTTGTCGTCGGAAGTTCAGAGGAGTCAAACCCGACACTGTAATTCAGTTTGTGGCACGTCTGAAGCGATATTTCACCAGATGGACTGACATGGCCATGTGTGAAAATAGTTTTGAGGGACTGGAAGACCTATTAGTACGTGAACAGTTCATGACCACGTGTTCAACAGACATGTTACTGTTTTTAAAGGAGAGAGAGTCACATACACCTAATGTAGAGGAATTCTAAGCCCAACAACAACATAGTATATATTTATACTATTAAGAAATAGAAGTAAAAGCCTTTCTATTTGGAAACTGGCAAAAAAGA
>NW_013666720.1:5164-25880 GCF_000517525.1 Limulus polyphemus | reverse complement strand
GACAGAATTTAAGTATCAAAAAGTATTTATTCTTAAATGTGATACTTTATATCAAAGGTTAATTATAAATTCCAGGAATGCTTCCAATTTTGACTAATATATACTAGAACATGTGAAATACCTTCGTTAATGCTACTTTAACCGTTATATGTTCTAGTTGATAATTGTAATGAGGAAATGTATAAAACTCCTGTATAATACTTTGTAGTTAAAAAAGGAGATCTGTTTTAGTCCCCTCCTGCTTATGGAACATTATTATTATCTGACCTATACTTATTTACTAATGGTATAACCAAGTTTTTCAATTAAGATATACGTCAACAAACGTTCCATAGAATAAACGGAAATCCTGGCAAAGCTCGCAAACAGAGCTGAAAAGTTCGCAAATTACATCCGACTACTGATTAAACAAATAATTAGAAGTTATTATTAATTTAGTGTTCGTTCAGCATGCGTGCATATTCAAATAATACATTCTGCGTATTATTAAACAATTTAATAAGCATGAAAATTTTATGTTGAAATTACAAAATATGAGTCTGCAAGATGTTATAATACAAGTGCTACAGAGTTTGAGTACGTTATATTAAAATGATTTTGGTGCGTCACTACGCCGTTATAATCCATGTCACCATGGAAATAGTTTCCATTGCAAGAGTCTCCGTCGTAAAGTTGTCATATTCAAAGCAAATTCATCTCCCCTGCATTTTTCCACGAGCCATCTAGCGTAAGAAACTGGAGGTTTCCCAATGCTTTTTTATACAGTTCTATCTCGCATAAATCCATAGGCGCTGCTTCAAGCGACTTGACCGGTATGTCTTCGTATACAATAGCATGAATACCCGTTTGATTCTTCTGCTTCTTGAGACATGCTAGGATTTATCGGATATGTTGAAGAGGCAACTTGTGTACACGTGACTTGGTTCGATTTTCCATTTGGAGAAACTATTTGATCATTTTGCATACTGTTGTCTGGGTTTGTGGACGGCTTTTGCCACTGACCTATGTGTTCATGGATTCCCACCTGGTAAAAGACGCCGTACTTTTCTTATCACAAATGGGCCATGAGTTGTTGCAAGTCTCTTTTTAGATGATCCTGGTGCTCCAACCTGATCTAAGGTCCCCTATTGTCCAATGCCATTAAGTACAAGGGAAATTCTAAATCCCCGATCTGAACACATATTTATGACCTAAATGTATGAATATTTCGCGATCTAAAGGGCTGTTACATACCCTTTCCAAAAGCTATAAATCTTCTTTGGTATCACATTATCTACTAAACACCAAATAGTGTGAAAATAGTTTTTATATATATTCCGTTACACCGTGCTTTGATATTGGCTGTGGCTGTCACGTGAATTGCTGATTTGTATATTCAACCCTATACACACAGTGTTGTTATTTCGCCAACGCAACATTTTAATCATCATGTTAACTCCCTTCTACTCTCGAATTATAAACGTTTTAGTAACATGTGTCACATTATTATAAGATTTTCTTTATCAGCAAAAGCTGAAACCATTAGCTAATTTACTACGTAAAATATTCGCCTCTAGCGTTACTTACCTGGTGGGAGATGATGGCCACTCAAACAGACTGCTTCGGAGACGTCATCTTCGGAAGCGTGAAATCGTGACCAGGTCCACCTCTTGGGGATTATATTATATTTAAATTTAAAACAGTAGCAACACATGGAAAACATGGCCATGCAGTTGTGTACGTTTGGCTGCTAAAAGAAGAAATAAAAAATAATGTGTTTAAAATATTTTCACAGACCATTGCTGCAGAAGGTATATTTTAAAGAACACTGTGGATTTGTTTATAGAAGATGCGATTGTTTATCTTCAAACAAATCGTCTTAACCGATTGTGCACGATGTCGGTCCATGGACTGATTTTGTATTGGAGAAGGTATGTTGACTGTAGTTCTGAATCTACTAATGTAGCAAGCTTACAGTAAATTGTATAGGTCTGTTGTACACAAAAAATCACATGTGTTACTGAAGTATTTGTACTCAAGATATGTCTGTAAATTGAAGACATTAGGCTGACTCATACTCTGACAAGTCAGAGCGAAGGGTGATGTTTACTTGAAGATTAAAAATACTTTTGTCCATCGTATAGTGCTAATACTGAATTTGTTTAACTTCTAGCACCTCTGAAATCCATATCTTGAGTATTTTCAGTATCACTATATGATATGTCTGGACTTTCCTCTCTTCTATCACGAACTATCTCTTAATCAGCAGTGTAGAGTAGAATTAATAGTTGATAACGTTGACATCAAATACACAATATCATGTTGAACGTTCCCGATAAAGATAAAACTAACTATTGACTGAATTATTTAAAGCTTTGGTAGCTTAACACAGTGGTGGCTGTAGTTCTGTTGCGATTCACAATTTAAAGATATCTCAGATTGGTGTTTGTGTGCTGTTAAATTGTAGAACAGCTTTGTGCTTAAAAAATCACAACAAATTACATGTAAACATTTAGTCTTACATGTATATATCTTTACAGCAGCACTATAGAATTGAATGATAAATAGTATTCAGAAATAGAACTCGGAAGCGCCCATATTTAACGATTTAGAAATGTTTGTTTTCTGACATAAGTGTTCACATTCCAGAATATTGGGTTCTACTGTTTCTACTTGAGAGCTGGGTCGAGTTGTTTTAACCTTAGCTTATGTTAATTACCTGCAATGGTAATGGTTTCAAAATAGAAAGTTTGTAGAAAAGGGTAATTTCCAACAATGCAAGATCTCACCATTGGTGTGTTTTACTGTGTGGCTTAACACAAATAGATAAAATTTTTCTTGTAAATTCAACATAAACCTGCCTGCAACAACAGCGATTAAACAGGGACTTTTATCATTAATTCTACTTGAGTATATGAGCGAGTCAACATTTTATCAATTCGTTATATAGACCATTATCATGATAACCTAAAAGAGAAAGGACGAAAAGGCAGAGGTCAACGTGTCATAGCAGTTTGTTTTATACAAGGAGCGTTAGATGCTGGTAAATAATACTACCCACAAAACTACATTTTTTATAATGTATGATACGTATTTAAACATACAAAAAATGTCAGTACACTATGAAAGTATTATCAATATTTCTCTAATAAATTAAGGTTTTAAAGGCAACTGGAAAGAACTTTAAACATATTTTTGATCCTGGCGATTTTATTGACTATTGCGAACTGTATTAGTCAAAAACTTTAAAAACATTAAGAATTTGCTCACAGTATATACATTTCTAAAATTTTAAATGACACGTTTCAATTTTTCAAATAGAAATTCATCAGATTTTCTGCCCCCCAGTGGCACAGCGGTATGTCTGCTGGCTTATACTCCTAGAATCCGGGTTTGATATTCGTTATGGTCAGAGCACAGCTTGCCCTTTTTGTAGCTTTGTGCTTAATAACAAACAACATTAAATTATCTAAAAAATAGGAAAAATTAATTTCTGATTTTAAATTTCATGTAATAGAATTGTTTAACTCGTTTGTTATGTAGCACAGAGATACACTAAGGGCTATCTGTGCTCTTCTACCACGGGTATCGAAACCTGGTTTGTAACGTTATAAGTCTTCAGTCTTATTGCCGATGCTTAACTCGACCAGTTGTTTCAAACATTAACAATTTCTGACATAAACTAGTTGTTATTTAGTTTCTTGCCCCTCCAGTGGCTTTGTTTTTCGTTTGTTTTAGAGCAAAGCCACATCGGGCTGTCTGCTGTTTCCACCGCGGGTAATCAAAACCAGAATTTTATCTTTGTAAGTTCGTAAACTTACCACTGACCACCCCCTCCCCCAGTGGCAAGTCTGAAGGCTTATAATGCCAAAACTCCGGTTTCGATACTCGTATGATGCACGACACAGATAGACCATTGTGTAACAGATAAATGATTATTTTGGATTTTCATAACATGTAACATATTTAAATTTGGCAAACCGTTTTTATATGTGCAAGTTCTGATACAATTTCTTTGACCTTTACTTAATAAAGTTTTTACATTTGCAATTGGTTGGCGTTTTCGATCAATAACCCCACTGGATGGTCAAAAACAAGCAAAGTCAAATATCCAAGAAGCTCTACGATAAACAGTGTCTAACGCAGAAACCGGTGAAATGTGGTCTCTTTTAAAAAGAAAGTGTGAAAAAAACATAGTGACTTGACCGTCAGTGGCATACATCTATATGGAACAGCTGCCTCAGAGTCCTACGTGACCTAACTCAGTCCCAATTCCTGAAAGATCTACTTATGACATATGTAAAATTGATGTTTGTTTCTATCACGGCCTATCTGATGAAATTCGTTCTTAAATTGTATAGACCCAATTGTAAGATACATAAAATTAACACTTCTGGAACTTAGGAACTAGCCGGGTACACAGTGGCAACTCATGAAAGGTGAAAGGCCATTTATAAACAGGGCCAATGCGGTAATTTTGGAGGTCCCTATTCCAACCCTTATACTCAGTTATAATATTACACGGAACAATTGGAAGCATGGTTCTATTTTGTTCATGTTATAATTCAGTGTATTATTTTACTTACATAACATTAGTAGGTTTGAGACGGTAGAACAAATTATTCTTGCCACTAATGAGAATTAAAACATTAAACGAACTCTTATTATTGGGGATGTGCAATTTTTTTCGTTAAAAATAAATGCTTATGTACGTGTGTGTCTTTATAATGTGATTTTTTATAATATTTTTTAAATTTTCAAATAGGCTACAGAAAATATATATGAGTGATTAATTTTTTAACAAGACGTGGTGCTACCAAACATGATTTACACTTTCGTCTGAGGGCGCGTTATAAGAGTAACAGTCAATACGGTTATTCGGCTAAGAGTAGTCACCGCTTTAGGAAGCGGGTGATGCCAACAGGTCATTTTTACCTCTGATCTATAGCTCAAAATTAGGGTTGATTATATCAGAATCATAAAGGTTTCTGACTTGGTCGTTTAGCCTCTTGTGTGCATAAGGTGTTTTTCAGGTGAACAAACAAACAAGCCTAATAGAGTTTCTTTGTCGCTGCTGATACGACAATCGTAGATTACATATCCTGTTATCGAGCATGTACTTGAAAGCATGCACTATCAGGTGACGTCAACTGGTTATGCGAGAAAGAAAAAAAATCTAAATCTAAGATAAAGTATAGAAAACAAAGAACACTACCTTGTTAGTGTGAATATGTTTTAAAGTAATACGATGACTACCTACAAACGGCGACACTCTCAATGTGTTTAACTTTTAAGTCGCTAGGTAATTTTACTTAATCAAGAGTGTCCGTTGGCAATAAGAGATCAAATTTATTACTAAATTAGACATACAGACAATGAAATACTTAATGAGTTTAACATTCTAATCGCTGAGCGATATTGCTCAACCATGAGTATCTTACGATGGTAAAAGATCAATATTATGATTAAATTAGTCTTGCAGAAGGTGAAACATTTACTAACTTTATCCTTTTAGTTGCTATGAGATTTTACATAGATACGAATGGTAAAATGGTTAAATTGTTATTTATTCTGTAATTGTATTAGTTAAAGTAAAATTTCCGCATGAGAAAAAAAAGGTTCTTTACTAAGGATATAAAAATGGAAATAGATTAATAATTTCACTTTTAGGAAGAGTTTTTAATCTAACATATAAGGAGTCACCTACGAATTTCTTAAGCGTGCCTGATACAAGATCAAACGAAGTTTCGATTACGGAACACATATCTTTACGTGCTTCACATGCTTTAAGAGCAAACAACAATCTATTCGCTCCTAAGGGGTTCTTTTAACAAAGAAAGCATTAATATCCATTATATTTTTGATATACTACTTGATAAAGATTTCTTGCAATCATATTAGATTCCCATGTCCAGTCTTTTCCTGAACAGCTTCTGTTATTTAAAAAAGCATTAGCATGTTCTACACAAGTAGGGATATTGGAAAATAAATAATTTATTTTTTATCTCACTAACCAAACAAGATTTATTCATAGAAAGTCTCACAAATAAGAGTTTCGTGGTGACGTATTTGAAACGACAAATAAATAAACAAAGAATAAATACGTTAATACAGTAATTACTCGAATTTCCCGGATTATTACATAGCGCTCCCACCTATGTCAGATTCAATAAGGAGGGGGGTGTTGCAAATACACAATATACACAACACTGTTAGGATCTCAATCAGTATGTTCGTGGGGATAAAGTGGGACTTTGTGCTGAGAAACATTAGAAACCCATGAGCTGTGTTATCATTTATAATAAGCAATCAGTTTCTCAAACTTGGATCGGAAGCATTAAACTGTAACAAGTACTCTTGAGGAATGCAACATTTCTAATAATTACACAGGCCTGCGATGGCTTTATTGTCTTAAAATCTGTACATGTTCTACGGTAACTCCTATATGCTGAATCCTAAAACGATATCCATTTTTCTCCATCACGTACAGATTTTTTTACAAAACGTCATAACGCAATACATAAAAGATAGACCACAACACGTAGTTTTGAGACTAAAAGACGTAGATTTCACAAAAAAATTAGGATGAATGAGGATGCATATTCGTTTGACACCAATGTTCTTCTCTTTTCTTCAATTTGTTTGTGTTTTTGTTAAAAAACATAATAATAGAAAATGTTCATTGTGGTAAACGAAATAATTATTGATATGAGTTTTTCCCTTCCCGATTTGTAAACAAAATCCCTACGTAATAGAAAAAAATAATAATAATAGTATTTTCGAAATCTGCATAGCTGAATTATGTAAAATCCGTTTTTAAAACCAAAACATCTTTTATGAAGTTTAAATTTGCAGACCTGTGTTATCAGAGAAATATAATGTAGAAGAACACAAGTGTATCTGAAGACGCTGTGTTATGCATTACGCAATTTAAATGTCATAGAAGGAATATTGAAAAAAGTACAAAACTTTATTTTATCATATACTATAAAGAAAAAAACTTTCAAAACTACAAATATTAAAATCTAATAAGTTAGGAGAAAAAAGCCATGGAAAAGCAGAGTCAATTGGAGTAAAGGATATCTTATAGCTTTTATTTTTTCCTATCTCTGACATTTTGTTGAAAAATGCTTTGAAATTTGATTTTATAAGAAAAATGTTAATGAAAAACTCTAAAGAAAACAGTCACAATAAACATCTTAAAATATACAATATTAACTAAATTCGTATTATATAATGTTACTTAAGTTCAAACTAACTATTAAAAATTCAGCTTAAATAACGTTTACTGTTGTTGAGTCATGTAAGACTGACTATTTGAGTAATATGGGTTAACTTGACAAAAAAAAAAGAGTTAGTTTAGGTGATACTAACTGTTGCTGATTCATGCAATAGTGACTATTCTAGCAACTAAGGTTAACTTAAATAGTGCAATAGAGTCACTTTAGATAACGTTGACTATTGCCGAGTCATTTAATGCTAACTCTTCCAACAACCTGGGTTAACTTGACTACTATAGAGTAGTTTAACTCCAATGCAATAGAGTCAGTTTATCTAAAGTTGTCTATTGCAGAGTTATGGGATGCTGACTTTCCAGTAACCTAGGTTAACTTAAGTACCAAAGATTCAGTTTTGACTGCAAGAGTAGATCCGCTTTACGAAACGTTAATTACTACCGAATTTACAGGATCACTTAAACTGAAGTGACTTAAATATAATTGATTTAGGTGACCTTAGATACAACTGAATTATACTGATTCTCACAGACTCAGTAAAGTTAAACTGACCAGAACAGTCAACAGAGCTTGTGGTGACTAGGAAAATTTTACCTAAAAATAACATATGGTGTACCTCAAGATATATTCTATGGATATGAATTTATCCAAAATCAAATAAATGTCATAAAATATTATCATTACTTGAAGATATATTATTCATTGTAAAGTTTGAAGTTAACAAAGTAACTGAACATTTATCGTTAGTTTAGACTAAATACGTTGAACGTTTTTGAAGGCCATACCCAGTTTTTCTATCATGAAAATGTTGTCCGTTCTACATTCCTAGTTCAGCAAGGTCGATTTCCTTGGTAATGGATCAAGAACAGTCTTCATCCACCACTACTCTTTATCAAACTGATGTTATCGAATCATTTAGTGTCTCTTTTGGATCTTGTATTCTTAGCTATGATAAGTACTTTGTAATAGCCACTAACTTTAAGTTTGCAATCGGTATTCGACAGATGGCGGCTTATCAGTTCACAGTACGGTACGTGGTAGACGTTATTAGGTTTATCATCAAGCAATTCACGCACATACGTCACAAGTGTGACAAGCTTGACGATTTGTTATTAGGGTAAACTAACACGTAAGGAATTAAGAGAACTCAGTAACTGTGTTCAACCTAGCAAGTATGGAAGTTATTATTATTTTTTATTTAATTTGGCGAGTTCAGTTTTCTTCTCTAATGTACATGCTTAGAGTATATACGTTACACAACTCGAAGGTGCACGGAATTAAGTAAATAATGTTATCTGCAATCAGAATAGCACCTACTTAATGTAATCTTTATTTAATTCTGTTAAGAAGAACCTTTAGTTATATTTACTGTAGTTATATTTTCCTTATAAAAATGGAAAGTCAATTATATCTGAATGAACAAAGAGATTAACGAAAGTATCTGCGTTAGCATTCTTCTTGTGGCATTGCTAAAATACGTCTTTATTGTTCAAGACATGTGATTCTGGTAGATTAAAGCCCTTAATTAGACAAAAAATATATCCAGAAGTTAAAAAATTTTCTTTTACCAATTTGCCTGCAAGTGATGATGTTCTTGTTGAAGAAAAGTCTTTGTTTATTTGTTTTAGAGCAAATCTACATTAAGCTATCCGCTGTGTTTACCGTGGGGAATCGAACCTAGATTTTAGTTATAATGATGTTCTTGTTGAAGAAGATATTTAGATTACATGATTAGTTATCATAAAAAAATCTTGCAGAAATATTTAAAGTTTAAGAGATGGGCACAAAAACATATCTTTCAATTGGGCAAGGTATTTATCCATCATTAAGTAAAATCCAAATAAATACATTTGTTGAAAAGATGTGGCACGAGTTTGATCGGATAAATTGAAGATGATACTAAACATAATACTCATCTTGTTTAAGGGGAAATAATTGAATCTTGTAATGTTATATGGAAGGTACATTAAAGACCTCCAATTTCATAGCATATAAAAATACATTTATCTGAACTAAACGATTCTGACGTCACAGCGCATAAACGTACAGGAATATACATTAAGGGATTTTAGCTTTACAGTTTAATAAATGAATGACGGATCTATATTAGAGGATAGTAATATATACAAGATAAATAAAAAAATTGGGAACTTAAAAACCTGCAGATAATCGTAAAAAAGTAAGGAAACAAGGCTGGAGAAACCGTAGACAATATTTATTCAAACTACAAATCCCTATTTTCATTCCACCAAATGTAATTGTAGGTAACATCGTGGAGCCCAAATAGGGGCTTGTAGTTCGAGTAAGTAATGTCTACAGTATCTCCAGCTTTTTTTCCTTACTTTTTTTTACTATCATTATTTGCGGGTTTTAAAACTCCCAGGTTTTTATTTATCTTGTTTGCTGGCTTTTTTATTCTGAACTATGGGCAAAGGATTATTTGATACAGTAGCTAACTTTATACGTTGTAATGATAATATAAATAGCTAGTAGCTAGCTAATACGGTTCATGATGATTTACTGTAGCTATTGACTATTTGATCACATTAGTTCGAGATGTAAAATGTTAAGCTGCAGCTGGAGATTGTCATGGAGATTTGTTTGAGAATAAAGTGACCATTTATAGATTCTGTATAACTAAATTATCTCTATGTATAATGCATAGCAATGGATAAATATACGCGTAGACTAAGATACAATCCCCACTAACTTTGTATAACATTTTACCAGTAGAAAAGCAACCTTTTCAAATAAAACATATACGTCTAAAACGTCGCTTTAAACAAACCTTAGTGTTTTTTCAAGTAATTGTTCCGAGAATGTGTGTAATAAAATTTAATATTATGTGTATGATTTTTTTTACTCCTTCACTTCATATGTAATATAAGGGTTGGCTCTCTGAAGACACCGGTTCATCTATTATTGGCTGATAGTTCCTGTTTCACTCTGTACTTCAGCTTTTTAAAGGAACACCACCTATTTGTAAATAAAAGCTAACTTTAAGGGATAATGACAACATCGTTTACACTAGAATTATGATGTTTTTTAGCTTATGCAAATATAGAAGGGATATATCGACTTTTCAATACTCCTATGACCTTTGCAATACCTTATTTAGTGTTCTACAAAACATTTAGATGCAATATATCAAGCCATTTCTGTTGTAGGCTGACAAGAGAATAATAATAATAAGAAGAAGAATTACAAACGGGCGTTTTGAGCGGATTTCCTATTCTTTGTAAATCTAACATGCGTGCTTTTTTGTGCATTTTTATACGAGTACAGCCATAGCAGTCAATAGTAAATGCCTTAAAATGTTGCTTAAACTGAGTATTTACTGTTTAAAGTGTTTTTTCCAGAATGTTTTATTAGAGTTTTGTGCAATTCCTTATGATCCCTGTTATGAACCACTATCGTGTTTCATAATAAATACGACTCTGCTTTCATGAAAAATGGGATACACGTCGTCAATAAAACGACAGAATAGATTCACTGGTAAAATAATTTTCTTAAATTACATAAGTTTAACAATTACTAGATATTTTAAAGACGAATACAGTATCTTGTGCGTTTCGCTTGCTTATGTTTCTATCTCTTCGGTGATATCTAGAAGCCACTGATTATAGATAAAGATACTTTCTTCTCAATAGGTTGTGTGGGTTAACTATTCAATAACTTACCGTGTGTTTATGTTTCAAGAAGTAAAGACAAAAAATATTATCTGGCAAACTATTATAATTTGTCACTGATACACTTTTCAGTATGTAAACAGTTAAGGTCTCAGTAAAGCCGGTACTTGATTAACCTTTTGTTGTTAAGCAAAAAACTACACAATACGCTATCCGTGCTCTGCCCCCGTGGGTATCGAAACCCGATTTTTAGCGTTATAAGCCAGCCCGCTATCTTACCGCAGAGCCACCTGCGAGGGTAATCAGTTACTAATTAGTAAAACAATGAGGGTTTAAGGTCTTTGATATATTATTGCCTTCAATGCAACGATCAGAAAATACTTTTTTCATATTTAGTTATTTATTAGTAAAAAGTTAGAACAATTAGTGAATTATTGTAAAATTCCTTCTATTTATAAACTTGTATGATCGAATTCAATGATTTGTAGAGTTAATAATAACTAATCTTATAGACCTTAACATTGTTGGTATTTGTAGACCTTAACATTCTGTCTTTAACTATGCACTGATTTGGAGAACATTAAAAATCAACAATTATTAAGATTATTTTAATTCATTCTTTTCTTACAATTATTAACTCAAAGCTACTTCAACGGCAAAGTTACGCATTTTTTTTTTTGCATAATCAAATTACTCACGGCTGACTGGCATGTACCGCCTTATTGTCTAGGTATGTCGCGCTTGCCATCTGGTGCTGAGTATGGTAAATATCCCATAAATGTAATATTTTCGTTGTATAAATAGAATACACATTTCCCGAGTTCAACTATTACTGGAAAGTAAAAACAAGTACTGTCACTTATTCACGAGAATTTTCATTTTTGTGTTGTTGTTTAAGAGATTAAGTCATCTCGAGGTCTACCTATTAAATACTAAGCATTTGTTTCTCTTTGAATACAGATTAACTTTATACTTTCATATATAACAAATTTGTATTTGTTTCTAGATCTGAAGGTAAACATAATGCGTATTTTAACATTTTTGTGGCTTGTTTCTCTGAATATACATTAGAAGCTGTTTGAACTCTATGTCGAATACTTACCAAGAAATCACAGACTTAAACGTACCACTCTGTTGTAATAAGTTTTCACATATTCGATGTATAAATGTATATGGATCTAAACTAAAATATTCTAGCTTCGCAGAATAAAAGCATATGAAAATGTACTCTAGGGGATTCTAGCTTCACAGAATAAAAGCATATGAAGATGTACTCTAGGGGATTCTATCTTCGTAGAATAAAAGCATATGAAGATGTACCCTAGGGGATTTTAACTACACAATGAATAAATGTATGTTAATCTACACTAGGGAATTCTAACTACACAATGAATAAATGTATGTCAATCTACACTAGGGAATTCTAACTACACAATGAATAAATGTATGTTAATCTAAGCTAGGGAATTCTAACTACACAATGAATAAATGTATGTTAATCTACACTATGGGATTCTAGCTTCACAATTTATAAATGTATATGGATCTATAGGGTATGCTAAGTTCACAGTGTATAAATATATAGGAATCTGTACTAAGAGATTCTCGCTTTGCAATGTAAAAATGTATAGGTGAATACATTAAAGGCTTCTAATTTCACAGTGCGTAAGTGTACATAGATAATTACTAAAAGATTCTAAGATCCCAAGGTACAGATGTATTAAGACCTACACTTAATTGTTCTAACTTCACAGAGTAAAAACATACATGGATCTAAAATAAATAATTCTAAATTCACAGTTCATAAGATCTACACTAGGGAATTCAATAAATGTCCATGGATCTACATTAAATGATTCTAAGTTCACAGTGTATAAATATACATGGATCTAAACTAAATAATTCTAACTTCACAGTTCATAAGATCTACACTAGGGAATTCAATAAATGGCCATGGATGATTCTAAATTTACAGTGTATAAACACATACATGGATCTAAACTAAGGGATTCTAATTTCACAGTTTATAAATGTATTAAGATCAACACTAAATGGTTCCAACTTCGCTACATTGGCGATTCTAATTTTACATTCACAATATTAATTGTTGAGCGGTCGGTGTATGTATGTTTATAAATAACCTCACACCATACTGGACTAATGTTATCATGAATACTGTTAAACTAAACCTGCATCAGCGTGCTCACAATCTTCAAATATTTTAACAATCACAAATGAATGTGCTCGTGAACTGTAATCGCCTGAGAATATTTCTACATTTATTAGAATTGATCAACTGTAAGAATCTACACGCGCCTTTATCATTAAAAGTGAAACTTTTAAGCCTGGCTTGACTAATTAATGAGATTTAGTTCACTTTTATAATACATATAGGTTGATTTTATTATATAATTATGATCAGAATTAAAGTTTTCAGTCAGCTTACGAGACATTGAAGACACTGACTTTCATGTCTGTTTATTTGTAGTTAAGCACAAAACTACACAATAGGCAATCTGTGCTCTGCCCACCACGGGTATCGAAACTAGTGTATTAAGTCCACAGACATACCACTGTGCCACTAGGAGGCGACTGTTGAGTCATGATATATATACTTGTTTAAGTCAACCTAAATTCAGTAATAAGGTTTATGAAGCTCAGATTTTCTTCCTTATTAAATCCGCTACAGATGTTTGTTACATAAAAAATTAAGAAGCTCACAGTTGAAACTTTTGTAATGGGAAAAAATATCTACGTTTAATGTAAAGCTGCTTACAAAACATGGCTTGTTTGTGTACTTTTACTTCTTTATTTGAAGATACTGACACGCGTGTCATGATAATACACATTGTGATGTGAGTCAGCAGTCACTCCCATTATTGATACACGAAATAGATTGGTTTGACCGTAAAATAGTTCACACAGAACTGTCAGACAGTAAAATAGTTCCCACAGACTAAACATCTGATGGATAATTTCAGATATTTAACTGCTGTTTCTAATTCCATGAAAAAATAAAATCAATAAAAATAATTTCTATCGATCGTCGAACCCGGAATGACGATACACTCAATTTTTACTAATTAAAAAACATGTAACTTTAACGAGGACAACATCATCCTTTCAATTCATTAAATACAAAAGTAAGTACAGAGGTCTACATCATCCCTTCCACTTTACTATATACAAGAGAAACTACAGAAGACGACATCATCCCTTCCACTTCACTATATACAAGAGAAAACTACAAAAGACTTCATTATCCTTTCCAGTTCACTATATACAATATAAAATACAGAAGACTACATTATCCTTTCCAGTTCACTATATACAAGAGAAACTACAGAAGACTACATTATCCTTTCCAGTTTACTATATACAAGATAAAATACAGAGGACTACATCATCCATTCCAGTTCACTATATACAAGAGAAACTACAGAAGACTACATCATCCATTCCAGTTCAATATGTACAAAAGTGAGTACAGAGGACTACATCATCCCCTCCACTTCACTATATACAAAAGAAACTACAGAAGACTACATTTTCCTTTTCAGTTCACTATATACAAGATGAACTACAGATGACTATATCACCTATTCCACTTCACTATATACAAGAGAAACTACAGAGGACTACATCATCCATTCCAGTTCACTATATACAAAAGTGAGTACAGAGGACTACATCATCCCTCCCAGTTCACTATATACAAAAGAAACTACAGACGACTACATCATCCTTTCCTCTTCACTATATACAAGAGAAACTACAGAGGACTACATCATCCATTCCAGTTCACTATGTACAAAAGTGAGTACAGAGGACTACATCATCCCTCACAGTTCACTATATACAAGAGAAACTACAGAAGACTACATCATCCCTCCCAGTTCACTATATACAAGAGAAACTACAGAAGACTACATTATCCTTTCCAGTTCACTATATACAAGATAAAATACAGAAGACTACATTATCCCTTCCAGTTCACTATATTTAAAAGAAACTGCAGAGGACTGTTTAATCCCTCCCATTTCACTAATGCAATAGAAACTACAGAGGTGTACATCATTTTTTTCCAGTTCATTATATATAAAAAAAATACTTAGGCAAGACTATCACCTTTTCCAGTTCATTGTCCTATTCGTCCAACGAATCTTCCTCGTTGTGACCATGATACGTATTGATAAAATTATATATATATTTAAGAAAGTTTGTTTTCACACTAAAACAAAGTTTAACTACTACATCTCTAGCCACTAACAGAAGTAGGTTAACGCATTACAGAAGACGGGTTGTCTACCGAAAGTAGGCGTTCGGGTTAACGGTTTTCTTCAATCATCAATTTTGCTAATTGCTTGATCATACTAGACGTTATTTGACCCATCTAGTATAAAATCTTTAGGTAATGGTGTTTCTGTAAATATTTTATACTTGATGTATTGATATAGTTGGCAACAAAACTCCGTAAATATTATTAGAACTCATATATAATGATCCAATACGTTCTAGAAATTTCTTTTGAAATACATCTAGGTTTCCTAACACTATTCATGTTTCTCTTTCACAAAGCACCAGGTTCCAAAATAATCCACGTCTATTCTTATTTGTCCTTGCGTCTAATAGCTTAGTGGAGAGGCACGAAGTTATTTTAGCGTATGGCCATATACAAGCTAATAAATTATGTTAAATGACATTCATTGTGCACTTTAATATACTGTGACGTCAACTCTAACCATTATCTTATACTTTCTGATACTTGATTCTTTCCCTACTCGTTATGTTAACTTATTAGTGGATGCAAGATCTCCATTTTATTGGTTATGCAGTAAGTTCATATAGAAAAAATAATAACAAAATATATCGATACCTACTGTTCAACTATGTATATATTTACTTACCTTAAATATAATTATACTTAATGACGCTGTTAAATAATCTGACACAGTGACATTTAAAATTTCACTGATTTCATACTTTTATCTGTGAGAGTTCTTCTTAGGCTTTGATAAGCTTTTAAGTTTTTACTCGCGTTTGTTTGTTTTTGACAGTTGCGTAAAGCAGTACAGGGGCTATGTGTACAAACCGTCCCTAATTGTGAACTGATAGCCTAGAAAGAAGGCAGATAGTCAAAACACCTACCACCAACTCTTGGGTTACTCTGATCGAAAACTGGGATTTGACCGTCATTTTTATAACGCAACCCACGACCCAATAGTGCGGAGTGTGACTTTGCAGCAACGGGACGGAAACAATGGTTTCTCAGATTCACAGACTGGCACGCTAACTATTAAGTTACTTCTAACCCTTTACTTTTAAGATGGATATTTGCTGATATTCGTTCCAACGTTCATGTAAACGCTTTTATTTGTTAACAATTATCAAGTGATATTTCCTCTTTAAAAATAACTGAAAAATCGCGAAAGTACCCTCTCCTTTACATAGAACTTAAGGTCATAGGCCTTCCTAGCGTAGAGGCTAGCATGTTCAAACTGTGAGTCTAAAGGTTCATGGTTGACGGCCTGTTTCCACACGCTTTGCACTTTGAAGTCGCGGATACGTAATTAGCCAAGAGTAGCCATAGAGTTGGCTAACTGACTTCTTTAGTCTTCCAGTTCAAAATTTGGGAAGGCTATTCGCAGATAGCCCTTTGTAAAAATTAGCGTAAAATGTTTAAACAAACTTATTTTTAATGGAACCATAGTGTCTCCCGGAGGGACAGTGGTAAGTCTATAGTTTTACAGTACTAAAATCAGGGATTCAATTCCTCTCGGTAGCCACAGTAGATAGCCCGATGTGGCTTTGTTATGAGAAACACACACACTGGAACCATAGTTGAAGTACACCTATCGGTGTTTCTGGCGTTACATATTTGTGGTACATTGAAGTCTTCTTATGAATGTATGGGAGAAAACATTTCAACATCTAAGTGTTATTTATTTATAGCCCAGGAGCGACTACTCACAATATTAATAAGGATTGAGCATAATTATACGTTTAACATAGAGAGAAACAGACAGTTATTTACAAGTAAATTCAAAACTTTCTCCTCAGTCCTGTTGTGGTAGGAAGCCGTTTTCACTGCAGCATAGTTCTGTAACAGTGCATTAACGCAGAGATAAACAGGCAGACATATTTATATGTAAGTTCAAATTGTTCTGGGACGAACGTTATTAGTTGTTATGCAAAGCAAAATAATAATAATAATGTTGAATAAAACACTAAATGTTGTTAATATAAAAATAAGATTTAAAATGCTAGTAAATACAATTATAAATCTCGATTTAGGATGTGGTAAGAAGAATTTTGAAAATAGTTTCGAGTGATACTTAATTGTATTTTATACATCTTTGGTTCTAATCGTGGTCAGTCTGAGTCATTTAGTGTCTAGAAGATACACAGACCTATTAAACACTGAACACTTTACATAAAGTTTAATTTCGAACTAGTTTAGTGAAAATGCCTAATAAAGTTGCGATAAGGCTTAAGAATCCTGTAATTCTAATGAATTGGCCTGGCATGGCCTGGTGGCGAGGCCGCTTTGCTCACAATCTGAAGGTCGCGAATTCGGATCCCTGTTACTAAATATGCTTTTCGTTGTAGGACAGTTCGCTATCGGTCAGGTCGCTACCGGTCTTTTCGTTACTAGGTTATTTCGTTACCAGGTCATATATAACTCATTATAACTGGAAAACTATTGGAGGAAAGCCAGAACCACTTTTTAAAAGTTCGGATCTTTCATCTTTTTAAATAAAATGTTTCACAATATAAGAGCCTTTTTTGTTTTGAAGGAGTGTTTCTCTAATAAACTAATATTGAAAAAATATTTTCTTATAATTTACTGGCTGGAGTGTTTGTCTAATGAACTAATACTGACGAAATATTTTTATTTTATTATCTTAAATAAGATATGTAAGGAAAATTATGACATAAAATTATCAGTTAGCGAAATTTCAGAGAACGAAATGTTCAGTAGCGAACTGTCCGGTCACCATGCTTGCTGTATATCGACTGGGCTAGTCATCCGGGTGTCAAAATTATTGGATTACAACGATACCGACCGACCCCACACTAGGTCGGCGCCCCCCTCCCCAGTGGCACAGCGGTATGTCTGCAGACTTACAACGCTAGAAACCGAGTTTCGATACCCGTGGTGGGCAGAGCACAGATAGCTCTTTGTGTAGCTTTGTGCATAACTACAAACAAACAAACACTAGGTCGTAATGAAGAAAACAACGGGGAAAAAGTAAAAAGTACTATAACTAACATATGTTTAAAGTAACAACGTTTCAAGATACATATTTATATTTTCCTTGAATGAGTAAGACATTATTTATAATAACTTCATCTGTATATTTATATGTATATATTCATTACTGTGATTATTATTTCTATTAAAATCCCTTCGCAGAGAATAACACATTACAAACATCCATAATAATTAGTTTACTTTATGTGTTCTTGACATACGAAATATTCAAATGAAGAGAAATGGTGGTTGCAATTAAAAAACGTTGCAACGTGTCAGATTTAATGTTCTTGTATTATATGACTGTCTCACACAACTCTAATACGAAGGGATAAACACTAAAAATTTAAATTCAAAGGAAATAACAACCTCCTTGTTAGCTGTATGTTTTATAGTAATCTTTCCCGCGTTTCTTGATTCTAACATGACATGATAAATTTTAAGCTTCAAAAAGGAAACTTTACTTACAGTTTGTGTTCTTATCATACGTGTACTTAACGTTTCATTGTCTCATACATCTAGCATGAAATATGAAGAGTCAACTTGAAAATGGCCCAACATTAGCTACGTATATACTGTTTGATATCATAGAACCAGCCAATGACTACCAAGTGAAAAATATCAAAAACTAAAAATAGATATATCGACGCAAATAAAACAACTTACTCTATTTTTACTATGACAACAAGAGATGATGCAAGCGGAATAAATGTATTCATAGTCGTTACCATGGCAACAAGAGACGCTGCAAACGTAATGAAGATTTATGGAACAAAGAAAAACGGAACCTCTTATTCAGTTAACATTTAAATGTTCTAAATCTTATTAAATATAACAGACTTTTGTAATACAGATGTAGATAAATATTAATGTTACTGATGATACATTGTGCTTTAATACATCTCCTTATAAAGTTCGGGTTCGAATCCCCATCACACCAAACATGCTCGCCCTTTCAGCCGTGGGGCGTTATAATACCACGATCAATCTCACTATTCGTTGGTAAAAGAGTAACCTAAGAACTGGCGATGGGTGGTGATGACTAACTGCCTTCCCTCTAGTCTTACACTGCTGAATTAGGGAGGGCTAGCACAGATAACCCTCGTGTAGCTTTGCGCGAAATTCAAAACAAACAAACCTTACGAAGTTTATGAAGCTAAACAAACTAACAAAAAACCTGAGCGTTAGGTATAATATAGAGAAACTTTGGGTCCAAGGATGAAATTAAAATTGACCTAGTGATTGGTGCTAGGCTAATTTTTACACAGTTTCAACGCCCATTTTCTTGCTAGATCAATATAAGGTGGGTCGTAACTATGTTTTCTTTTGTAAGCTACCCTAATATGACAAGAAGAGTCATTTTCGTTTGTTTACAGTTATGTGAAAATGAAAGAGATGTTAACAGGAGAAAGAGTGTACAAAAGTATTGTTTGTCGTTTGATTTGTGTACTGGAAAGGCTTGAGATCATACGGAACATACGGATCATACCGTACTGTGCAACATCGAAAGAGTAAATAAGTACGGCATATCCCGTAGTGCGTAGTACGCGTTCACTAATTAGCGTACTTTTACATTTTATAATGTTAGTACTTTGAACGTTACATTACCCATGCTTATGTGTTACAGGATTATAAGGATTATATCTAACACACTATTTTAATTTTCAATTTTGGATCGTGGTAAGTTCCCCGTGATTCCCAGAATACAGATAGTCCATTGTGTAGTTTTGGACTAAGGAAACAACAACAACAATGTAAAAATTTATGTAATTAGCATAAAATACCCGAGCTCTACTGCGACGTTTAAAAGACTCTCTCATGATTCACAGAGGCCCCACTATACTGGCCAAGCTTCTCTATTATTTCCAAATGCTTCTATAATTACCCCAAGGAAGGATTTCGAACCTGGAACAAGTCCCGTCAAGACACTCGCCCGTTGTACATGAGCTCGAGTGCCACATTTGATCACGCTAGCTTGTGAGTGAGGTAAGAACACAGTTTAAAATATGGAGCTTACAAGCTAGCGTGATCAAACTGTGTTCTTACCTCACTCACAAGCTAGTGTGATCAAATGTGGCACGCTAGCTTGTGAGTGAGGTAAGAACACAGTTAAAAATATGGAGCTTCTAGGATTTTGAGGTCCAGAAACACAAACTCCAACGCCAGATTCGGGTTTAGCGACCCTTAAAACCTACTCTGGATGAGTTTCCGTGTAAGTTTTAGCCCATTTTAGTTATGGTAACACAAATGCCTCTATAGTTATCCCAAGGGAATCCGTATCCCAAAACAAACCCGTGTTACCTTATCACGTACACAGCGTTTGGTCTTGCCGATTTTCTGAGAGGGGATATGAACACAATTTCACATACGGCGCTTAAGGAATTTCGGATAAGGGCCAAGAACAAAACATCCGATGCGAGAAATTCTACTTATTGGTCCCCATCACGTCTAGGTAACTTCCCAGCGCATTGGTAGGAAAGTTATGCTATATTTGGTCCTACTAGATTTAAAACTGTGGGAGGAGTTCGTGGACAAATTAACAATTTCACAGATATACCACGAGAACTAATATACACTGCGTGTACACAAGTAAATAGACACCTAATTTTTCGTCATTT
>NW_013666720.1:0-4164 GCF_000517525.1 Limulus polyphemus | reverse complement strand
TTTTAATTTTTTCTGAGGAGATAGTGTCTATTTACTTGTGACCACGCTGTGTACTGTTTTAAAGTTTCCGTAGTTATAGTTTATTTGTTCTTGTATATTTTCTTACCTGTACAATGCTTGTATCAGAATATTTGATTATAATAGTTTTATAAATCTTTGAATATTTTATCTTCTCTGCTTTTATAAACAAAAGACATGGCAGTGATGATTCTACAAGAAGCATTGACCGAAAATGAACGATTAATATGTGTTTTATATCCTACAGTAGAAGAAAAAATTTTTTATTTAACGTCTGTCAGAACCTATTATTTTCTGGAAGCTTAGAAATGTTTCTGATACAGCTATACAAGTCATTATCTCATTGCGAACTGGAATATCTTAGAGGTTGCGCGTCAAAGGTGTTCATGATTTGTTTCAGCCTCTGGCGATGCGTACATTTCTGTCACTATGCCTAACTGACCAGAAGTTATAAGGTTAGACTTCTAATTTTGTCGACTAACTTTTGTCTGACATACACATGCGTGGCGGTTAAAAATTACGCGGTTTTATAATTATACTTTATTTACAGCGGCATACTAAATCGGTTTCTAGTTTCCAGCAGTGAAATAAAAAGCACGAAGAGAAACGTTGGCAATGAGCAAACCTTTTATTTTCTCCGTTAAGATAAGATATAGCTGGATGGAGCAAAACATAAACAAATAGAGGTTAGTGTGTGTTTGTTTTAAAAAGTATTTGCGTTTATAAAAAAACATTTTCTAGTACCTAAAGCAACTAACCAAGTCCAGGTAGCTGTACTATGTATTACAGCAACTACTAAATGCTTTGGGGGAAATGATCGAACAAGAAGTAGTAAAACTGGCAAATACTCAAAGTATTTTCTTTACCAATATTATTAGCAATTACCAGTAATTTGCCCGTCAGCTCATAAACGTGTTTTTTAACCAAAGTATCGCTTTACTACGCAGAAAAACCCAGCAGCTGGCCGACATGACTATTTCAGCAGCCAAGATGAAGGTAAGCGTGCTCCAAGTGGATAAGCCTATCTAATTTATTGTCTCTAAGATCCTTATTTGATATGAAGCGTAGAAAGTATTTTGTAGCAATTTTTCAGCTTAAGCAGCACTGTAGGAAGAGAAAAGTGTATAAACCGAAACATTTTATTTGCTAGTTTCTTTAATTAGGTTAACAGTAACTTAAAGTAAAAATCCTAAACGATACATATATATATAGTTTATTTTTGATATTCGTACAGTCATATTAGAAACTTATTTTTCACTCATACTTTTGACTGAGAAATCCAGAAAAACTTTCTTCTAGACTAGTGGTTTCAACTTCTTTCAGTTAGGAATCTTCTGTTGTAAGGGTGATGATTCAAGACTTCTCATTTGTCAGATAACGAAAAATCAACGGTGAATAACTATTGTTTTAAAGCGAGTTAGAAAACACTAGTAAAATAACACAGTTCGACATATACAGTTTATTTGTAAAATATTTCATAACTTTCAAATATTGAATAATTAAAAATGTAGGATCTAAAAAAAAAAAAAGACCGGCTGTGACATTGTGGTTAGAATGTCCGGACTGTAAGTCCGAAGATTCATGGTGCACGTCCCGTAACAGTATAAACACGCTTCGTACTTAGGAAGTATGGGTACAATACAATAGTGACGGTCAAATACTACAATTTAATGAGACAGAATATCCCAAGAGTTGGCGGTGCTTGCTGTTAATTATCTTTCTTCCCTTTAGTCTTCAGTTTAAAATTAGGGACAGTTATATGACTATATAAACAATAATAATGTTATTGAATATTTTGACAATTCAGTTTCTGCTCATTTCTGGTTGGGATTGTTTTGTGTTGAAAATTCTTATATGAAGCAAAGAACTGTAATTGAAGTGATTAGCTAATTTTTCTTTTGTTTCTGAGTGTCATTTTAGCGCACTACTGGTGAATGAAAGATATAAAAACACATTATCAAATGAACAATGTGTTTACTTGAGCTGACATCTCGGCTTTCTTCCAAAAGTGGAGAAAAAAGTTTTGTTATGTTAGACAGAATTTGTTGTTTGTCTATTTCGGAATTTGATAGTGATGCTACTAGAGGCATAAGTCTTGTTAGTTATTCAAGGCATGCATTGAGTAAATGAATAGATATGAGGTAGATCCTACTAACATATGACGTAATGCTTTCTTCCTACAAGCCTATGACGTAATGTTTTCTTGAAAGGCTTCAAACAGCTTACAGAACTTCTTGAGGATTACTTAAAGATCATTTATAAGCCAGCAGTAAGCCTCTTAACTTCGATTACCTAGGAGACAGTTTATTATAGAAGGAAATGTAATAAGGCAAAATTCTGTGCAACAGATTTCGTCGTGTTTACTGTCATTTGGTAGAAACTGAAATTAGAAACGTTCCATAGAATTTTCAGTTGAAATGTAAATGTCCAGCTAGACTGGAAGCTCCTAACAATCTATTACAGTAACAAATGAAATTGAACATTGCCTGCACGTCAGATTCGATACGTTATTAACCTGTCTAGAGTAAGTATCGGACTATATTTACTTTTTGTGAATGCAATTTTCCGTTATAGACTTGTAAAAAACAAAAGAGAGACGTAAGTGAAAACATTTCAAGTCTTTTTTGATATGTTTATTACCCTGAAAATTTGATATTCTTAAAAATCCTGAACACTGTTCCAAAAACTAAGCAATTTTAGACTTTCAACTAAATAACACTTTTGGTTTATATAAACAGCGTTCCGATTACTACTGTATTCCAGCGATCTCATGAGCTCTGGTGTCGTGGGGAATGCATATGGTGGACATAGTGTAAATGAAACGCTATTATACACTTTTCTTCTTTGAAAAAGCATAATGGACCAAATTAAGAATGTAGTGTTTAAAAATACAAAAGCCTAATACTATTGTCGTATAACAAATATAATTGATTAGAAATAGGTATTTATTTCCTTAACTGAAATAATTACCAGATACAGTTGCTTGTATAGAGTAAAAGTATTTCATATTCACAATAGTTATATATATTTTTCAGAATGGTTCTGACTTGAAGACATTGGTTCTAGAAGTCTCGGCTTTAAGCACGCGTATAATTTAATAATACTTAATGACCTTAATCCTGATCTTTCCAAGAATTGTTAATATCAGCTACTAAAATGATCATATTTATATAAAAAAATCTAAGGTTAATGTATCATGAATTGTATCATAGACAGTTTTCGTTCACAATTCACAAACACTGGCTTACTTAAAGAACCATTAAATGTGATTTTCTTATACAATAACTAATGTTTTTATAACACACTTATTATATTGTGATCACTAATATTTTTCTTGATATTTAGTTGAATTTGAATAAAAAAGACGTGTGATAAAAAACATAGAGAATACTCTCGAAACATCTTCAAATTTAGGTGAGATATTTTTAGATAAAAAAAATTCCATTAAGAAAACTAATATTTTTGCTATAAAATTAGATGAAGAGAAGTGTTTTGTTCTGTGTTTAAGCGCAAAGCTACACAGTGGGCTATCTGCGCTGTGCCCATTGTGAATATCGATCCCCGGTATTTAGCTTTATAAGCCCTAAAACTTACCGCCGAGATACCGAGGGACGCTGACGAAAGATAGAAATAGTATATTCAGGACACTAAAAAAATTACATTTAGTTGCTTTAAATATACTTCTTAAAAACCTATACTTTATTAGAGATTTATGAGCAGTGTCATGAAAAAAAAAAAAAGGTGGAAAATGGAAAACAGCAGAAAAAAAATATTCCTCATTCAACCGAAGTATTCAAAATTAATATTAATATAAAGTTGAATTTGATAGGGAGGTGTTAAAATTAAATAATTTTAAGTTTAAGCTGAATTGCTGTTCTAAGGTTGTAAAAACGCTTTCCTTAACAGTTAAGCCTATATACTGTTCGAAAACAATTGTGTAAAAAGTGTCGTCAAAGATGCAATCTGGTAATACATTTATTAGATGTTTTTGCATGAGAGAGAGATTTTTAAACGTAAAACATCAAGACAATTTTCTAGAGTTCCTGACAAAACGAGAAGTTTCAGACAACAGAGGACATTCCCTGTTACTAACGTTCTTGTTCTTGATTCACGCACTATTAAAGCAGGAATGTTAGCAAAAGAATT
>NW_013666719.1:326981-338986 GCF_000517525.1 Limulus polyphemus | reverse complement strand
AAGTGGCGTGATACTAGTCACGTGACCTCGCTGACGCAACAATATAATCTAACATAGTATTGAAGGTCTTTTGTAAATCCTCCTTTAACTTAGCCAAGTCTTTATTTATTACTTGTATGCCATTTCTCGGAGTATGTGTAACAACATATGGGTCAAACTTCACAATCTTGATATAGAGGTGTGCATTACCCAAGGCTGAGCTTCCACTGGACTACATGACCTTTAGATTATAATCATGGGGTCACTATTTCATCTTTCATACTCTCCAATGTAGTCCGCCTATCCCCTGTACTGATACTAACCTCAGAAAGTGGTACACTAGTTTGTACATTACTGCTCATCTCTGTATCGAATGTGTCATTTAATATCACTACTTCGTCATTGATAATAACGTCTTCCTTATCTAATTCAATCTGGTAAGCATATTGCTTCCAGGAATCAAGTTAACTTGTCTGTGGCAATCAATACATATTGTTGCGTCAGCGAGGTCACGTGACTAGTGTCACGACACTTTCTTCTCGAACCTTCCTAGATTGGGGGTAGTCTGGTATATATAGGATGGTGACAGCGTGGCGGGACAATGTGTAGGTAGTGAGTAATTACTCTGCAGTGAGAAAGTATTGTTGAAGTTAACGTTCGTTGTTATAGCGTTTGTTTTAGCGCGAATGTTGAAATGAAGTGTATCGTAAAGTTATATTCAGAAAGAATAAACCAGTTTTATTAACTAAGGACTTGTGTTTCGTCGGAACGAAGTTACGGAAAATTAATTAACAAACGGAGACGTAACAATATTTATTTCCTGCATAAGATATAGGCAATGGGCCTAAAATATCCATAGCTACCATTTGGAAGGGCATGGCTAAACTCAGCATTTTCTGTAGAGGAGCATTTCTTAAGTGTGCGTTTATTTTTTTTCCTTTTGACATTCTATATATGGTTTGCAATAGTTTAGAATGTTTTCTATCCATTCTGTGTACAACTACAAAATCACAGTCTTGCAGAAGCAAGGATCATCTCGCTAATGTGAACAATGGGTTCTTTAATGTCATTAGCAATTTTAAGGTGCATGATCTGTAATAATGGTAAACTTCTAACTTTTTTGCTTCATGGAACGTCGAATTTATAATCTACGCTGGAAAGTACAAGAATAAAACTTGACAACAAATTTGAACTTTCTAGTAATGCGCCCTCTAGCTAAAAGATAAATTGCAATGTCAAAAATATTTAGCTTACAACACTATTTTCATAAATAATTATGAATTTTACTTATTACTATAAAACATATATATTTTATAAATTTGGTCTACTTTTACTGGATAGAAAAGAAGTGTTGTTAACAATAAGAAAATGTCGAAAAAGACCAAAATAAGTAGCCAGATTAAACCACCGAATCAGGAGTAACAACAGTTAGGTTCATTGCCCATTATACGACGAGCAGATCCTGAATCATCTAACGCCTATCTTGTTTACATGACATGATGCATGCTTAGAGAATACTTTGAATGTTCACATTCATCAGTTCAAGAACTTTGGTAAAGGAAAATTGTACTATACCAAGGAAGACATCACCTTTTTGTCTAAATGGGAATAATCTAAACGACTGACTTTAGTGGTGAACGTTGCATTACAGTGTTGAACTAATCAAGATTTTCTTTTGGAAGGGAAGAATCGTGTAATGTAGGTTAATATCATTACACATATTTTGATTACACAGGCCTGCGATGGTTTTATTGTCTTAAAAGTTTTACATGTTCTACAGTAATTCCTGTACGATGAATCCGAAAATGATATCAATTTTTCTCCATCGCGTATAAATTTTTCACAAAACGTCATAACGCATTACATTAAAGCATGATGACAACATGTAGTTTTGAGACTAAAAGACTTAGATTTCACACACAAAAATCAGGATGAATGAGGATACATATTCGTTGGATATCAATGTTCTTCCCTTTTCTTCAGTTTGTTTGTAATTTTGTTAACAAATATAATAATAAAAAATGTTCATTGTGGTAAACGAAATAATAATTTGATCTAAGTAAGAGCTTATCTTCTTCCCGATTTGTAAAAAATCCTTACGTGATAGAAAAAACAATGAAAATTATTTTCGAAATCTGTGTAGCTGAATAATGTAAAACATATTATTAAAAACAAAACACCTTTTATGAAGTTTAAATTATAGTGTTAATATAATATCTGATAAGGTTCTTATTGTTTTATCAAAAATTAGAGTAGTACCGATTATGTGTTCAGATTTGTCATGTCGATACTTATTTAAATACTGTTGTTGCATTCAGGCAGATAAGAAATTGGATTATAAGATTAACTTGAAACACTGCTTTTTAGGTGTGTGTTGAACATGTATATTCTATTTTACAAGTATAAAAAAAGGACAGTTTTAAGCACGTGAAATCGATTATCTTAGTCAGGATCATCATACGTGTGTCATGTTAGATCATGAAGATGGTGTTTTGCTAAATCTGAAATCTGAGACACGAAGCAATAAAAACTATTGTCCAATTTGTGTTTCATCAAAGAGCGACCCAATTAAATTTACCAGTTAGAGAAGTTAGAGAACTTTATCCACCTTTTGTCAATTGAATATCTTAAGACTGAATAAAATCTGTAAATAGTTGTTGTTATCAATAGAACAAAAGTTATTTTCAAATGCTAGGTGTTAAGCAGTTCGTTTGGATATTTCTCATCGAAAGATAATGAATTTGCATAATATTTTGATTTATAACTAAATGTCCTTTCCCTGATCATCTAATCTTGAGAAAAAGAGAGTACTATATGCTCATTTAGCGTTCCGTATCGTTATGTAAAGCAAAAAATCTGAGCATCAAAGTTAAAGTTCAGTGACATACAAAATCCGTTCGTCAGCTAGTTAAGCTAGGGAGCTCGACTCGCAATCTGCGGGTCGCGGGTTCGAATCCCCGTCCCACCAAACATGCTCGCCCTTTCAGCCGTGGGGGCGATACAATGTGGCGGTCAATCCCACTATTCGTTGGTAAAATATTAGCTCAAGCGTTGGCGGTGGATGGTGATAACTAGCTGGCTTCCCACTAGTCTTACATTGCTAAATGAGGGACGGCTAGCGCAGATAGCCCTCGTGTAGCTTTGCGCGAAATAAAAACAAAACAAAACAAACAGCTAGCTAGGGTAAACGTAATTATTAATTAATGTCTAGTGACACAAAATCTTTTAGTTCTAAAGCATAATTTACAATGATAAACACTGTACATTAAATGTGATAGAGTTTTTATGCATTAAATTAATATATAAAAATTAATCAAATCATAAAACAAGAACATCAAAAATTAAATTACAAACTGTCTGATATTAAACATAAACAATTATGAATAATTATAACATACACCAAGCAACATGAGATATGTAAATTACATTTTAATGTAACTTACTCGTGATAAATACAACGTTATTTTCACATAATGATACACAAAAGAGATGTAGTGTTTACTTTAAACAGGAAAAAAATGTATACTTTATCTGAACTTTACAAAATATTTAACTTTGTGTGAATGTTTGTTACGTACTAAATTTCAAATAGTCCGAAGCCGAGTTCACTGACAGTGGTTAAATTGTACTTTGGATTTAGTATTTAAATATATGCCGATATATTAGTCAATTTAGTATATTTGCCAACAAGATTGATACACACCGTTATCGTTTTTAACACAAATACGTTTTAATATACACACAACAGTACAATTTACAACATCAATTATTACAAACAAAGATTTATAAACAAAAGTTTCACAAACTATCAAACAATATAAAATATTCTTTCTAGTTTGGAACTCACTTGATATCGATTCGCCGGGAAGTTAGTTAGCTTTATCCTTGGCTACACAGTTTATTTTTTCCACCGTTGAAATTAGGTAACGTTCTCGTAAAAATATTAATATCCCATGAGAATCCGCTGAAGTTAAACGATTTGTAGTGTTAGAACTTTGTAAAGGTTCCTGATCAAATATTGGAAGTTTCCGATTGATAAGCGTTATAAAAATCACAGTTATAGCTTTTGAAGTTTATAGCACACTGATTATAGCAAACTACTAATATATATATATATACACTCCTTGGCGTGTCGCGTTGGTTATATTTATAGCCGTGGGAAGGATTTCTAGAAAATTCAGTCTTACGTAACAACACTGAGTTACATTTAAACGTTTAAGTATATACATATATTGTTGATTCTTACTCTCGAGAATCTTCTACAACTTTGGAGAATAAGCGGGAGTTTCGCAATACCTATTTAACACTACAAGCTACGCATGTTTTAAAATATACATTTAATCTAAACAAACGTTGATATTCAAATAAATATAGAATAACAAATTCGTTACAATGTTGAAAACAGAAGACAAATATATTTATCATTTATCATTACAATTTTAGTCAAACATGTGTAAATGAAAGAACTCACACTCTTATGCAAAATTAAAGTGTATAAGTATCAAAATTTTGTACTATTAATATTAGCAAACTATAACTTAATGTCATTTGGATATCATTTTTATATATTTGTTTGTTTATTTGTAATTAAGCCCAAAGGTACAGAATGGGCTATTTGTGCTCTGCCTACCACGGGTGTCGAAAGCTGGTTTCTAGCACTGTAAGTCCGCAGACATCCCGCTGTGCCACTGGGGGGGGGCATGTTTATGTTTATGTAGAAATAGAGAAATGTATTGTCCCTGATGTCAGTGTTTCTTGTAATGAACCCACGTATTCCCAATTTGGATGCGTAAGCCAGCAATCGAAAATTAAGCTGAGTTGACCTTTAAGTTCTCGTGAGAAATTTAATCGGCTGAATCTATATATATATAATTTGTTTTGCACATGGTGTATGTTCATTCATAGTTTTATATCAAATGAAAAGCACTGTAAAATATCAATGTTTTATAAATTTGAAATATGTGTCATGGATTTTATGTAAAAAAATTATACTTACAATTTGCCTCTGTGATCTATTGTTTTGTACTTCAAAGTGAATGTTCAACCGTAAATCATAATGACTAAAATGCTAAGTGTTGCTATTTCACTTACTTTCTATAATATTAAAGTGGTTGGATTTTGTCCTACAGTAAGTCATTCGTTTCGTATATACGGTTCAGACGTAGAGTCTGAATGCTTTAGGTTAAAACTGCCCTTTAAGTATTTCTAATATCATGTAGTATTTGTGTGTATAACATTTACATAAAGTTTGAACATTTTACGTTAATATGAAAAAAAAAATAACGCTTAGTTTCAGGGTTAAGGAATTGCAATTATGTGTATATGAATGTGATTTATACTTAGTGATTGAAAGTTAACATGAAAAACAGTATAGTAAAACATATATATCGACATGTACTCCGTATTATAACGTAATTGACTCGTGATAAGTTCAACATTTGTTTTCACATATGGTTACACAAATTAAATATGGTATTTATCCTAAATAGGGAAAATATAAACCATGTCCCAATCTTATACAAACATTTAACTTTCGCGTGAATGTCGTAATTATAAATCTTACATATACAAATAACCTTTCTACGATCGTAACAAACTTTTCTCAGTTTCTTGGAATTTTAATCCCTGCATTATTTTATGGTATAGGTCAGTGGGTTCATTCCTTCACATTAAATTCTCTTCTTAAAGAGCCAGTCACACAAGTGTCATAGTGCCACTTGTTGAAATAATCGATTATCTTAGAATATGTTTAGTTAAAGAGAAAATGTGTTTTGGACTTGTAAATGATACACAGTAAACAGAATTGTTATTTTCAATTGTGTGAATTGTCAACATGTATAAGTACCACATGCCTAATCAGTTCTAGTGATCTGAATTGTCTTAAATTGTTGATATTCTAATTTATTATTTTAGAAAGTCTGAAAAGTTTACCTAAGTGAATGGAATTTTCTTCTAAGTCTTACGTTTCAAATGGAGTAAAATGACTATATAGAGTTTAATAACTTGTGAGTAAAATTAGACATAATAATGAAAACAGTTATATTACTATATATGTAGATTGTTAATATAAGAACATTTTTTTTCATTATTATGTCTAATAAGGATATATATAAACAGTACTACATTATGGTTAGCGAAACATGCACTATATATGTAGAGATTGAATAATTTTCTTATAAAACATAAAGTTGTTATAAAAGAATATAAGCAAAACTTCAAGTTAAACTGTACTACATTATAATAATATAACATTGAAGGACAACAAGGATCTTTTTGGTCAATCTAGAATGTTCTAACCATTAAATTAAACTAAGACAAAAAACTTATAGCCAGCCCTTATCATTCAAATATCTATCAGCTTTCCTTAAATACCCTTAAATTAACTGCATCCACCACATCTCTATGTAACTTTTCCAAAAGCCAACCACCCTGTTAAAAAATAAAACTGTGTTAGCTGAAGGTGGTACTTACCGTGACTAACTTTTCACTATTGAATACGAAAAAAGATGATGTATCAACATTATCAATTCCCTTAAGAATCTTAAACACCTCAATCAGATCCCCTTTTCAACAGTTCAATGTACTTCGAAGGTAAGGAACCCAAGACAGTACTCCAAATGTGGCCTAACCAATGACCTATACAATGGCATCTTTAGACTTGTATTCAGTATTTCTGTAAGTACAACCTAAATTTATTAGATAGTTTAAGAGACTGATCAACCAAAACACGTTTTCATTCATTGTTAAATTTATTCCCAATTCAAAATTATACTCATATTTCAAATTGTAATACCCACATACACTGCCTTGTTTTTATTATAATTAAGTGTAATCTGCCATTTATTCGCCCAAGTCACCAAATAATATAAATTATTTTGTTAGGAACTAGCAGCAGCACCACAGCCAGCAACACCCAAAACTTTAATGTCATCAGCTGGTTTAAATAATCTATTGACTATTCTTTTATTTATATCATTGAAGTAAATGAAAATAAGCAAATGTCTTAACAGTAAGCCCTGAGGTACCATACTTGTGACATTAATCCAATTTAACTGAACTCCATTTATGAAAGCTCTCTGCTTTCTTCCATCTAGCCAATTTTTTATCCAATGAGCCAACCTATCCCTCACACCTACGAATATATCTTTTTTAACAAGACTTTTATGTGGTACCTTGTCAAATGCTTTCTGAAAATCCAGATACGCCGCATCTACAATCCTACCCTCATCTACATAACCAGTAACCTTTTCAAAGAATGTCAAAAGATTAGTAAGGCAAGGTTTACCCCTAGTGAAACCATGCTAACTCTCCAACAAATATTTAAACTTTGTTAGCAAAGCATTTTTTCTCAGACTTTAAAAACTTTTCTTACCCTTAATGTAAGACTAATGGGCCTGTAATCATGGATACAATTTTTATCATCTCCCTTGAAAGGAGACGTAACATTAGCCGACTTTCAATTTTCTATCACCTACCAATTATTCAAGAAATTAGAAAAAATAATGGCAAGTGGCTCACATATCCAATCCTTAACGTCTCTGAAAACCCTTGGGTAAATATTATCTGGCCCAGGAGCTTTATCATTTTTTAAACTCCTCAGTCTGTTTGTTTTTTACTCGCATAGAATTAACTGATCGTCTTGTTCAATCTTGTTTCCATCTAGCAATTGTTCAAGATGACGAATATTGCTTAAATGTTCATTGGTAGGAATTGAAGGAAAAGTTGAATTTAATAACCCAGCTACCCCATAATCATTAAATATTAGCCTTCCGGTACCATTCTTCAAAGGCCTTACTCTACTTCTAACATTTTGCTTACACTTAATGTATTTGAAGAATTCCTACTTATTTTTACAGTTTTAGCCAACATTTTTTCGTATAGTTTTTGATTTCCTAACTTCCCGTTTGTCTAACTCTCTTGATCTTCTGTAATCCTTCAAATCTCCCATCAATGCAAGGAATTTATGCTTCTTATACTTATAATGTTTTTGTTTAATTTTATTCTTTGTGAGTCAGTCTGGTTTTTGCTTGGAGCCAATGTTTTTTGTCTATAAAGAACACGCTTGTCTTGAATATTTAATGATATATTTTAATCTTCCTCCACATTTGATCAGTATCTCCAACTAATTTAGTTGCCCATTCAGCAGCACATAATTCTTGTCTCATCTCTTCAAAATTTGCTTTTCAGAAAAATTTGGAACCAAAATCTAATTATTCCTAAATCGCATATTTCTGTATGCAGCAAACATTAAATTTAATTGATCAATGATCTCCCATAATTATAACCTCATTGATAGTTTAATATGTATCTAACTGTAGAGTTTCACATTAATTTCATCAGTTTCATCTGGTGGTCTGTAACAAGTTTCATCTAAAAGCCTTCCCCCCTTATAACCACTAACATAAACCCAATCAGATTCAATATCATTGCTATTAGCTTTGATATTCTCCACTTAAACTGGTTATAACTCACATTTACATGTAAAGCCACTCCTCCCCATCTTTGTAGTACTCTATTCTTATTAAATAAACTATATCCCTGTATTTCAAAAAAAATTCTTGTCATCACAGTTGTCTACATTTAGCCATTTTTCAGTTATTCCCATTATATAAACATCTTCTGTCCCGACCAGTGCTCTAAAGCCACCCATTTTATTCTTTACACTTCTAGCATTATAAGAGTAAGAGATCAGCCTACTACGTCTTATTTTTTCTTAATTTTTCTGGTCTTCTTTACTGCTTAATCCCAGTCTAAAGTTGCCCTTACAGTTGAGTAAATAGCTCGTGCAAAGAAGCTAGCCTATCCTATTTAAATATAAACGATAAATTTCGAAGAAAAATAGATATTTCTCATTGAATTGATCCCATAAATCCAATCAGCAAACCTGTTTCTCCTCACATATTAACCTACTTGTGACTCACTTATAATTTCTTTTATCTCTACAGTTACGTCTTGGCAGTATCCCTGACAGAATTAAGTTATTATGGCCCTTTTCTTTGAATGCCTTGTACTTAACAATTAGCTCCTCTGATCGAACCTTCCCTACATCATTAGCGATATATGCATTACATATGCATAGTTTGAATGTTTTATTTATAAAGTAATACAAAGTAGTCCCTTTCAGGAATATATATTTATATAATAAACTAGTACAATTTTAAAAAGCATGTTAAGCAAATTAGAAAAATAAATTAAGGTTTTGATTATTATTGAAGTGAAAATCATAAAGTTAATGACGTACTCACATGTCAAAACATGTTGATATATGTTGATTTAAACACCCTCTGGAGGTTCACTTACAAATCATCTGCATGTTCATCATAGATTAACCCATCTTCCTACACTTTGGTCCCCCAGTTCAGCTTCATCAACGCACCCACTGGTGTCAAAAGTTGGAACTATGACGTCAAGTGATATCCTAGTTTCAAGCTCTTCTCCTTCCCCTATCGTTTGAAGCAGCCAATCAAGGTAAAACAGCAGCCTTTGGTGTTTAATGGGATAATTAACTATTAATGCTTTTTCTTTATTATTATTTCTTACAACAAAGATTTGGTCATTTGGTCTACAACAGGGGTCACCAAACTTTTTTCACAGCGGGCCAGATAACTGAGAGAATGACTAACGCAGGCCGCATAACCATTTTGTTCAATACAATACAGTGAATACACAAAAAATAAAGACAACAAACATGTTTATTTACCAAAAAGTTATCAGAGAAGGCAACGTTAGCAATGAGACAGTTACACTGTATATCACACCCAGTGCGCACATATCCAAATCTCACAAACTATGCAACAAAAAGGTTAGTGAGATTTGTGAAACTGGCATTTAGCTTTTGAGATATCATCAATATTTGCTTTGGGATTGCTGCATCCAACCAAGAGAATTGCTTTCAAATTTTTATCAGTCAACCTCGTTCGATGTGCTGACTTCACATCCTTCATTTTTGAAAATGTTTGCTCACAGACATAAGTTGTTCCAAACACTGATGCCATACCAGAGGCAAATTTCTTCAACTTTGTAAACTCATCATCAGGTAAGCAGCGATAAAATTCAACAAGTTTCCTTCTCTGTGCTTCTCTTTCAACAAGTCATTTGCTTGCAAATCAATGAGTTCCAACTATAGTTCGACTGACACGTCATCAAGGTTACAATCAAACGGATTCTGGAACAGAAGAATGTCGCTCTCAATTCTGTCGAGATCTGAAAATCTCTCCAAAAAATGCTTATTTAAGTCACTAATAATCTTCTTCGGAAACTTGAGGTTCACATCTTCTGCCATTCCAGCGCGAAACTCTTTGAAACCTTGAAAATGAGAGAAGTTTCCTCCTTCCAGTTGTGCTTCAAACAATGATAGCTTTCTCCAAAGTCCTTTTGTGATTCTGTAGAGATCACAGATAAGGTTATCCTTTCCCTGAAGTTTTGAGTTCAATTTATTCATGTGGGATGTGATGTCAACCAAAAATGACAACTTTGACAGCCAGGTAGGATCTGACAGAAGGGGATCAGCTCTATCCTTTTCGGTGAGAAAAATATATAGTTCTCTTCGGAGCTTATAAAAACGAACCAGGACTTTACCGCAGCTGAGCCACCTCACTGCTGTGTGATAAGGCAAGTCACAGAATTCAGAATCAATTTCTTCAAGAAAAGCCTGGAACTGGCGGTGATTAAGTGCATGACCCCGAATGAAGTTCACCGCAGAAATGACTGGTTTCAGTACGCAAGAAATATCTAGGTCTTTCCCACAGAGTGCTTGCTGATGTATAATGCAGTATATAAACAGAGCACCCGGGAGTTGAAGATCTTCCAACTTAGTTCGTATCTGCCCCACCAGACCCTTCCTCACTCCAGCCATGCTTTTTCCTCCATCAACTGCAACACATCGAAGCTGATTCCACTGAAGGTTATAGCCTTGCAAAGTTTTCTGCACTTCCATGAAAAGGTCTTCTCCAGTTGTTGTTCCGTGCATGCTGCAAATGGATGCCAACTCTTCTGTGATCTGAAAGTCCAAATTAACATCATGAATGAACACGAGAAGTTGTGACGTACTCGAGAGATCAGTAGACTCATCCAGCGCCAAAGAATACCACAAAAAGTTTCTTGCTTTCTCGCGTATCTGTAACACTATGTTCTCCCGAAGTTCTTCTGCACAACTGAACTTGCTGAAAGGCTGATACTTCCAAACAAATCGGCTTTCTCAGGACACAAGTCATTTGCTGCTTCCATCATACACTCTTTGATGAAGTTGCTGTCAGTAAACGATTGTCCTTGCTCTGCCATCTTATGCACTATTTTGTAACTTGTACGAGTGACAGATTCATTTTCAGCAAACATTCTCGTGAAGAGATTCCTTTGAGATTCCAAAGTACATTTCATGAACTCAAATTTCTCAGAACGCAACTTTCCAGAAGACTTCGAATATGTTGACAGATGTTTTGTTTCATAGTGACGCCGAAGATTGTACTCTTTCAAAACGGCAACACTTTCGTTGCATATCATGCAATTAGCTTTCTGGTTGTTTGTTTCCACAAAGAAGTACTTTTCTCTCCATTCTTCATTGAAAAGGCGATAGTCAGCATCTACTTTTCTTTTCTTAGTATCCATAACGATGGGTGAAGAAAACAAGATCTGAAAATGGAAAACAATTGTTTATTTACACATTGAATAGTTTACCAAAAAATTTTTAGAAAAATAATAAGTTTTCAACATTTTTTTGACATGTATATAAACATGACAAACGAAATGTAGATAGTTCATGACATTAAATTACGTTATTACGTAATTGGTTTAAAAGTTTTTCCCGATAAGTTATTTGATTAAGCAATTTTTATAATTTACCAATGTATTTCAAATTTATTATGTAAGTTAATTGGAAGAGCATCATAAAAATAATTAAGATCATATTTAATAAAAATATTAAGAATCTTAATAGGCAAATATATTATTAAGAATTTATACTAATCTTATTAAAATCTTCGTTAATTAAATTAAGTCGATTTTTGAGTGTATAGTGATTAAAATATAGG
>NW_013666719.1:317244-326524 GCF_000517525.1 Limulus polyphemus | reverse complement strand
GATGCTTACATCTTGTGAGCTTTTTCAACATTCAAATATGCAAAACATATGATATAATTCACTGAAGTCAGTCCCTTTTATATACGGCACTCTTCAAACCGACTTAAACACGGCAATGCAAGTTAAAACACGATCGTAATCGCTTTTCTTGGAAACTTCATTGCAGGTACTTAAACAAAACGCGTTCTGATATCCAAAGTCGCAAAAAGTCGCCTGTTCAGGTTTAATCTGTGTATTGAACCAGTGTTCCAAATTTAAATATAAATATATAAACACATATGTACAACACACAAATATACGTAGAAGCACACACAATACACGCACACACACGTCTTCTCTATCACAAAGTTGTGTAACCACGTGCACACTCGTCACACTACTTGTATAAACTGCCTGTAAGCATTGTATCGTCTTACAACAATGCACGCAGAGGCGACTGCAGGAATGAACTCTAATTGCAGGTACTTACACAAAAAGCGCTCTGATATCCACAGTCACAAAAAGTCGCCGAATTTTTTATTTCACTGATTTTCCTAAAACTTATATTACTGACAGATGCATAAATCAGATTGTACAAATTTGGAAATTTTTACTTACACTTATTTTAATTTTTCTACATAGTAAGTTTATCTGTAATCTATGATATTTCCATATAAATAATTATATTTTAGCTCATTTGTGGCACAGTGCAGCGGCGGGCTGTAGTTTGGTAAACCCTGGTCTACGAGAAAAGATATATTATTAAAAGTGCTTTCACGTGAAAGCATTTTGAACAAATATATCATTATTATCTTTATTGGATCTAAACTTAATCAATAGTTTTCGTTTTGACACTTCTCGGCAACGATAATACACATAATAAATACAATACATAGGCAAATAAGGTAGTCCTTGTAGTTTTTTCTATATTGTATGACTACCTTCAACAGTTTTTAATCTTCTTAAGTTGAAATTATAGAGAGATAGTCCATATGGATCAGAATATCATGTTTTTTTCGACCAAATTGATGATGCAGATCTGTTTTGCTGCTTAGTAAGGGAGTTGATCACTGGCAAAGCACACCTCCAAAATTGTCTTGTTTACACAAATCTTGTGAGAGTAACGATTACATTTCTATAGAGTTCATTGCTTTTTTGTTGTTTTTTTACATACTGATTAAGTTGTTTTTATGTCTGATCAACACTGAAATTTTGCATAGGCAAGAACATTTTAGTGTTTGTAATGACATGCCAAACGTATCTCAGTTTGTAAATATCTCTGTTTCACCATGTTAAAGTGAGGATGTCTTACAGATAAATTGGGTGTCAGGAAATGTTGTTTGTTATTAAGTACAAAGCTACACAAAGGGCTATCTGTGCTCTGCCCACCACGGGTATCTAAACCCGTTTTCTTGCAGGATAAGTCCGCAGACATTCCACTGTGCCACTGGGGGGACCTTTCAGGAAAAAGGCAAAAAGAACACAGCCTACCGAGTATTTGTCATAGCCTATATAAATTCCTTATTATCAAAAGTGTTTTCTTTTCCATAGTTTTAAAACTGTATGGATGTTTCTTCTAAGATCCATTATATACATCATTATAAATATATCCTACAAAGAAGTGTGGGCACTTTGAACTAAAATTATATTATCAATAGGTTTGTTTGTTATGAATTTCGCGCAAAGCTACACGAGGGCTATCTGCGCTAGTCGTCCCTAATTTAGCAGTGTAAGAATAGAGGAAGCAAGCTAGTCATCACCACCCACCGCCAACTCTTGGACTACTCTTTTACCAACAAATAGTGGCATTGACCATCACATTATAACGCCTCCCACATTATAACAGCCTTTTTCACAAGCTGTTTGGCATCTTAAGCCAAGCTCTGAGCTCCTTACATTGGTCGTAATATGTAATGCTCAGCTTATGCCAGATTGAATAGCTTGTTTTCCTTGTTTCAGAAATGGGATAGCTGAATGAAACAGATTACTGAATACATCTCCCAATACATGATCCATTGCCATTGACTTCCAGCATAAAAAGGTATTCTATGTTCCACCTGGTATTTATAATGTGTGTCATAGATAGCTGGTTCAGAATAATAAGGCTTTGTTTAGAAATGGGATTGTAAGCTGATTTTGTAAATGTTTCACGGATCATGTTTTCATCTTGACCTTTAACTTGAATGATTCGTACTGGCTGTACATTTGCATTACCAAAATTACATTACTATGTTTTCGTAGACATAGAATGAATATAATCCACTATGCATTAATAATGTTTCGAGATACAGTAAGATCTGATATAATACAATTATCAAATCCATATAATACTGATAGTATACGATGAGTGTTATGGAAACTGCATTATTCAGTTCCTGCCTATCTTTTTCTGGTGAAAGAATTACCAATAAATATAGGTTCTTTGTCGGCTTTAGAAAGTGATTCTTTGTTTAAGATGATAATTTAGTATTTAAGTTCATTGTAATATACTTAGTTACAGTAGCGGACTGTGGCCTCACGTAGTAGGAAATCCATCCTGTACCATCAGATACATTATGAAGATACTGTAATTCAGCCGAGGTCACTTTCCACGAACCATTAAGTTTGATAGGTCTCGCAAGATTAGTCAGTGTATTGCTGGCAAAATAATTCATCGAAATATTACTATGTAGCGTTGTATATTGTTGATCCATAACAAATAACAAGTTATACTTAACATTTTATAATTTAGATCTGCTTGAGGGATCAAACTATTAGTATTTTCAGGTTATCCTTTCCATTTTACGAAATACCGTTTGTATTTACCTCTTCATCAATTTCATAGTATTTCTTCTTTACCGTAGGCATCATTGGGAGATTTCTCCAAGATAGTCTTGTGCGCCGAGAGTTTTCTGCAGTTTGAGCACTGAGAGAGTTCTTTCCAAACTCTTGTAAGTTACAAAAATTCCGTCTGTCCATTCAGGCGTATAGCCTTACTTAAATTGATGCTTAACTTGAACAATACCTACTTTGAACTGAAAGCTTACTTAGATCGGGAATTTATAAAGTTTCCACATTGTCAGAGTAACTGACATCTATTGGTCTCACTTTAATACTGTTATGGTATAATTGATTATAGACCTTAACCAGATTTTTCAATAAAGGAAGATACTTGTAAGTTCCGTGATGTGTAAAATAGCGCTACATTCTAGTTTTAAGAATAAGATTAAACCATTCTATCATAGAAAATTTTGTTCATTATCTGTATTCAAGAAGTTAATGTCTTGTTTCTTGAGATAACATTGAAAAGATGATTAGCTTACAAAGTTCAATTATAATATCCATCAAAGTTCAGGATTTTCAACCCTGCTTTGCAATTTATTTCAAAGTTTTAACGAGTGTCATACCTTTTTTTATCATTCAACAGAAAAAAACCCATGTGTATTAGAAAATACACAGCGTAGTCACAAGTAAATAGACACCACCTTTTCAGAAAAAATGAAAATTTTCAGTCATATTTACATGAATTGATATATTAATAATTTAATTAATATCCAGTAGATCTTCCTTTCGCTTCGTGGAGTTTGTTGATCCTTTGGGGCATCGTGAGAAACATCTTGTCAATTTTAGATTGTGGGATTTTCGCCCACTCTTGCTTCAAAACTTGGAGGAGAGCGCTCTTCGAAGTAGGTTTTTTGGTTGTTTCTTGACTTGCAGGTCGAGTATGACTCAGAGGTTTTCGATGGGGTTCATGTCAGGAGATTGGCTCAGCCAGGGAAACTTCTGGATACCATTTTCTTCCTGCCACTTTTGGGTGTTTCTAGCAGTGTGACACGGTGCTCCATCTTCCTGGAACAACGTTGTGTTCTTGTCCACAAAACCCGAGGAATAAAGAATACAGAAATACAGAAGATTCGAGTAATATAACGTCAAGTCACAACAATTGAACTACATAAGATATGATTCGCACTCAGTTATGTAAACTGTTTCTTCTAAAAATAACCAAATGTATCAATCGTGTTATACTTTAAACCACCTGAATCATAACGCTCATATTAAATTAAACAATCGTGTATATTAACAATAAGTCCCTCTTCAAGGAAAATATTTACAATATTTTGATACTATATATATATATATATATATATAAAGATTTTTCAGTTCATGCACAAAGTCTACTCATACAGTGTGCACCAATATTTGCAATCCCTTGATGACTTTAATGTGAATTGGTAGTTCTGGAGATACAATGCCCACCTCATGATCCTCGTACTGTCGATTTTACATCTCTGGATGTATGCAAGGGGCTGGTAATCCGTCTAGATTATGAGCTCCTTTCTGATACGTAGTTCTGGCATTTCTGGATGACAAATACGATGACCAGACACCTTATCCCTACCGACACGGGTCTACCAGTGTCACTGATCAAAGACCGTATCATCACGTTTGTAGACTCACTTTCAAATTTTTATTGAACTACTATTTTATGAATGTATGTCAATACGTTTGGTATCAAATTGTACAGTATAATTCAAATTTTAGTATTATACATTAGTTTATTTCTTAATTTAAAAGCAAGTATTTAAAACAAATTCTAAATATCGAAGTATGTTGAATCTAGCATTGGTTCAAATTAGATGTATGTGATGTCCAAATACAAAGTCTATAGTTTCTAACGAATTAAATACTCAAATTACTGATATTAACAAGCTAGAATCTAAGATAAGAATGCCCTATCTTTTCTGTTTTGAGATGGCTTGGCATAGCCATGTGGTTAAGGAGCAATCTAAAGGATGTGCGTTCGAATCCCTGTTCCACCAAACATGCTCGCCATTTTAGCTGTGGAGGCGTTATAATGTGATGGTCAATTCTGCTATTCATTGGTAAAAGAGTATCCCAAGACTTGGCGGTGGATGGTGATGATTAGTCTAGTCAATCTTGAAAAAGAAATTGGACATGCCTAGTTTCATAACATTAGCTTTTGGGTTACCCATAGGTTTGGAGTCGAACTTTCTCACATTTAACCCTATCGCCAGGGGTATCCTTTACTGCACATGATACAAGGTTTTTTTAATTAAACTACTTATTTTATTAAACTACTTTTTGTTTATGTTATACCAATTAGAATAGCAGAAAATCTTAGTAGATAATCCACATTTTAATAGTATACAAGTTTTAAGTTCTTAATTTTTCAAGGCAATATTCAAAAAATCCTGAATTTCCACTAGTGTGTCCCACGTGACACATTTTCTATTAGCATGTCATCATCCCTATTTTATCCACCACCCCTCGAAAAAGTATGAAATTATACGTAAATTACTCTATAAAATCGTTATTGCTCAAACGAATTATAATTTGTATAATCTTCCATATTGTTTGGTTACAGAGCTATCGAATAGAAAATCAGATCCCTCCTTCCACACCCACCTGTCACATCCTCTCTTACAGAATTCGTTGACAGTTCTCTCTTATGTTTATATGTATATTACCTATAAACAATAGAAAGTCATGGTTTTCACCTATCAAATGATGTATTGTATAACATTATGTTCTGAACAGTTAGATGTCAATTTCACTCACAGTACCAACATCATTCCCGTGAGAAACTTAACGACCAGCGTGGATGAATTTGTAATGGCTCTTCTTGCATGGTTAGAAAGCCAGTAAAATTCTGAGAGGTGAGAAAATCTGTCTACCTTTTGCATGTTATTAGTCCATATTCTTTGGTGCATTATTTATGTAAATAAAAATTATTAAGTGCATTACTATCATTAGTATTGAAAATTAGGGTTAACGCTCTTTGAAAACTGACAGCAGGAAAAAAAGAAGATTGGTTAGTATTTTATTACTTGTTTTTCATGTTTATTCTTAATGTATAATTTTGAAAGTAACTAAAATGTAATAGAGATCCTATTAGGTTTGTTAAGATTAGATTAGGTAAAATAAATAATAATAACTGTGTCACGAAGCACACACGCGAACAGTTCGTGGGTAATGTAATTCGTTAGCGTAACGTGAGCTGCACATTCCCTGAGTGATTTACAACTTATAATGGCGTGGATAGTAATTAGACACAGTTTAAAGGGATAAAAAACAATAAAAGTTAATTATAAATACTGTTACGAACTTAGAGCTACTTAAGATAAATGAATGTAGTTTCATGTTACAATTTCAGGTCATTCTAGAAAGAAAAAGGATAATTTAGGTTTATTTCCATTTGTATGTGTGGTTACGAAGTCGGTCGAATTGAACTATCCCGTTTTGAGACAGGGTAAAGAAAATAACAAATAAACTATAAAATTTTACTGAAAAAAAAACGTTTGATATGCATTTAGGAGGTTTTAGGGATTAGACAATGGAAATTTGAGATTTTTGAGATGAGAAAAATTATATTCAATTTTAACATGAAAATTACACGTACTATTCAAAACAAATATTCAATATATTCACGACTAAATCTTTATTTTATTTCATTAAAAATACTTCACTTAAAATATGATTTTATATTGAAAGTTAGAAGTATTAAATCCATAAAGACTTTAAACCAGTACAAAGAGGTCACGTGGTCGGTCAAATTGATCGAGCCTCTATTGAGAAAGTTAATAATGAGTTCTATATTCAAACAAAAGGCACAGTTATGGGCACCAAGATGGCACCAAACAGTGGCATATTCTACTTGTTCCCTCGTTGTACCAGCCTTGAGAGAATTAAAAACATAGTGTTTTAGTCAATATAAAAATATTTGAATCATATCCATTAGTAGCACAAATATATAATTATTGCAATTTTTAAAAAGCAGTGACACAAGATGTTATTTACGTGACATATAGCCATCGTTGACCACTGTGCGAGTACTGATTATATTTGTTTTTTATGCTGATTGGTGCAGCAAAGACAGTTCAGCCTATAAGCGTGGTTAAACACTTTCGAATTATGTCGCTCATGATTGTGGTGCAAAGTAGGGTAGTAAATGCCAGATGGCGATAATTATTTTTTTTATGCTAAATTCTAATATATTTTTAGTTATGCATTTTTCATGATGATTTTGGATATTTTTATATGTTTTGATTACTGTTATAAATCTTATATATACAATATATATATAAGTGCAATAAATCAAATCCACCAGCCAGGATATGCCACTGGCACCAAACTATATCAACATTTTTATGGGAGACTTAGAGACGAAACTGTTTGAATGTTGCACAGATAAACCAACATTTTGGGGATGTAACATTGATGACTGTTTTTTAATTTGGGTAGGAGATGAAGATTCATTACTGTCCTTTTATAGACATGCTAACACCTTCCACGGTTCTATTAAATTTACTGTAGATTACTCCACTACCCAAATAAGTTTCTTAAATGTAAACCTAACATTAAAAGATGGGGTTTTACATACAGATTTGTACCGAAAACCAATGGATAAACCACAATACTTACATAATAAAAGCTGTCACCCTCCACACACCAAACGCAATATCACATTCAATCAAGCACTTAGATTAAAGAAGATATGTTTTAACTGTGAGAACTATGACCATCGCATTAATTTTTAAAACATACTATGACTGAAATAGGTTATAAACAAAACAATATTACCCAACAACTTGACAAAGCTAACAATATACCACGTGAATCTGCCTTGAAGCAATTACCTAAAACAAATTATTCTCATCTTCCACTGGTTTATTACCTATCACCCAAAACTAAAAGAACTACCTCGGATACTAACAAAAAAAAACTTTACCTCCTTCAACTTAACGATTGACTAAAATCCATTTTTACAGAAGTTCCTGTCGTTTCTTTCAGAAAAAATAAATCTTAGTACTTACACTTAGTTCACGCTAAAGTCAGCTTTAAGTCAACACCAGGTGGAAGTCATCCTTGCAATAGCAAGAGATGCCAAACCTGTAAGTTCATGCAGGAAACGGACAAATTTTCCGATAAAGACAACCAAAAACTGTTCAAAATCATTAAACCCATAACCTGCTCTACAAAAAACATTATTTATTTAATTAATCCAATGCCGAAATTACAGCTTCCAATATGTACGTCAAACTAAAACAACTATACAGAAACGTTTTAACAACCACAAATCAACAATCAAAACAAACAAAGAACTTCCGGTCGCAAAACACTTTAACATGCCTAGACACTCTCTTGACGACGAGTATAGAGAAAATTTTGCATCTAACAGAAACAAGGAAATTAACTTACTGGATAGCACTGTAAAATATTGTAACGCCAAATGGCAGCAATCTCGATCCCAGAATTGTTGGCCTCCGCATGTCTCTGAAGAGATTCTCAAAACTAAATTAATAAATATACTTACATTATTACATTATTATATTACATTACATTATTAGTATTATTTGTACTTTAATTTCTCTATATCAGTATTATTTGTACTTTAATTTCTCTATATCAGTATTATTTCATATATATTGCGTCACATTATCATTTTCTCTATTTCTCACTACTTTTTCTTGAAAAAAGAGTTAGCACAAAGCATCACATATAAAGTGTAATTTTAAGTTTATCCCACTACTTTTTGTCATTATTTTATTTTTAATTTTATCTTTATAAAATTTGGTTAATATTTCTTATAACTATTATCACATTTAAGTTTTTATGTACTTTAAACAAATTAAACCTGACACCAACGACTCTAGGTTATGATTGGTTAGTTATCAAGGCTAACTCATATTGGACATCCGGTTTACATGACGTCGACATCCATACATATATATTTCGTTACACTCATTAAACATAACCCTTTATTTTCCCGAAGAAGAATAGTGACTATTCGAAAGCACTCGAGTTTTGGGTCTCGCTTGAAAACTAGTACAAAGTACTACGATGCTCAGCGTACATTGTTGTTTTGGCCTAAGCATTAAATTAGAAAACCAAAATAACTATATATAAATAAGTAAGTTGAAGGAAAATAACTTCTGTGCAATAAATAAACATGCAAGGAAACATATTAAATTAATTAACTACCTTTCCATGGCTTATAAAACACAGAGTAACATTACAATACCAAGACAAACGTTAACGTTTCGCTAAAACTTAACTCCAAAATTTCCGAGTTTTTATTTCTTATGTAGTTCAAAAGCGAAGAATATTCTAGCTCTAGAGTAAATTGATTACTTGAAAGAAAATAATTAGAAGTTTCACACGGTATACATAGTGTTACGTATCTGCTTGTTTGTTAATTTCCGGTATAAATTCTTCCCGAGGAACTTCAGCGATACGAGTCCTTTCTTAATTAAAACTAATTTATTCCTTCTCGATAAAACTTTGTAATACACAGAATTTC
>NW_013666719.1:305187-317179 GCF_000517525.1 Limulus polyphemus | reverse complement strand
GCTATAATTCACAGCGATTTACACACTTTATTTACGGTGCCTACTGCTCACTTGACTCAGTTATCTCTATCTTTAATCTATCTGCTCTTTTATACTAAAAAAAGAGGGCGTCTAGCAAATACTGGGATATTTGTGAGATTGCCCGATAAGTCACGATCCTCTTAGAAACTCCAGCGCGCATGCTCCCAGTGTCGCGTGACTTCCGCTGACAATAGATTTATACTCCTTTACCAATAAGAAATTTACAAAAACAAAATCATTATAGAAATTCATTTTTACAGTTCTTGATACAAAAATCTGCAATTTTAAAACTATTATAGGTAGAAAATAGTTTCATAATTGCATCAGATTGTACCACGCATTTTCAACTTTTAATGGTCTATTGACAAGTTTTCTCTAAGCGAAAAATTTACTTGCTTCTCCTTTCTGAATACAAATTCCAAATTATATACTATACTAAACTATACTGTACAATACTATGTTATACAATAAGTTATTTTATCAGTAATAGTAAAATGACGTATGTTTAACTTCAAATAACAAATTAGAAACAGTGGTACAAGAAATCTGTGGTGATGAAGAAAAATTACTGCAGTAAAATGGCGGCCCACGAATACACACTGGCAAATATGAATAGAAAGCGGACGCTGTATCTAGTTTAATAAGGGTTATCGATGGTCCCGGCGACTTAACTCTATGGTCGAAATGATGTAGAGGTACTGATGACCTTTCCTGGTAATTGATTAAATGTATCACTGAGAAAAGAAAATTCTTGAATATATAGAACTTTTAAAGTGAGTAAATTAGGTGAAGTAAATTCTATAAAACAATTGCGTTCTTAAAAATATAAACATATTAACAGCTAATGAATGGATATCTGCCTTCCAAGAAATTCAAATACAATTAGTTTTCTGTACGCAAAAAGAAAAAGGACATCATGCAATGAGGCCCATTTTAAAAACTCTTTGCTAATATATACTGCTAAATTAAACCAACAGAAGAAATTTTTGCGTTCCCGAATAAACCATGTAACTTCTTTTTCCCTTATCTTCACATAATATAACAATCATAGTTGTTATATAATTTCGACAATGAGTTAAAAGAGGAAGTTTTTAATAGAAATTAATTACGATACGGATCTCAGTATGTTTAGAAAAACTTACAATATTCTGAATTAGGAGATGTGATGTTTTGAGCTAAATACATTAAACCAAGTACAGATAGAATTGTTTATTTCATTAGAAAAGTTGATAAACAATGAAGTGCCAGATAGATAATCACCTTCTGAATTAAAACAGGCTTAACGAATAGTTAAATATATTAAAAGTAAGACCTGGGAGCTGCTTTACAAAAATAGACTATTGTTTGTTGCTTGAGTTCAAAGCACTCGGGATGCGAAACAAATATTGTGCTAATCTTCTGCCTAGCCATTTGTTTACCAGGTTCTTGTGTAAGAGTTATTTTAAAACTATTTCGTCACTACTTGCTGTATGGCTTCTTATTCGTCTATAACATCAAGATTTGTCCTCTTCCAACTCTTTGCTAATTAAGTAAAACAAAAACGCAAGTACAATAAACTTAAATCATAGGGAATCAATTTTGTTGCAATCACCATTTGTAGTAAAACAGCAAATAGCTTAATGAAGTAACAAACGGCCACACTCTTTGTCCTTTTTCTAACGATTCCTGGAGAAGAATAGTCAACTATTGAAAAGCGCTCGAGTTTTGGGTCTTCTTTTAAGTCTATTACATTCTAACTCTTTTATCAAAATAAATCTAGGTCAGTTGTTTTGCTAACTGAAAACTATTCACATTAACAATATCAATCGTTGTTTCTTTTTATGGTCACCAATAAAATGTAAGGCGTTGCTTTACTTTTGTAAAACGATCATTATTAATTAAGCTGATTATAATAAATTAACCCATTTATCTGAGGGTGAAAGTTTTTTTGTGTCGTGTCACAATGTTGACTTTTCCTTAACTCGGTTGCTTTGGTAAATGTTTGGAAACTAGCTCCACCTTTATTCTATCTAACTTTTTTTTTTACATTTTGAAAAAGTTAATTATCCCATTTAAAAATTATGTAAAATTTGTTTGTTAAAATGCTCTGAATAAAGACTATGGCTAAAATTTACTGCCTTGCTTGAAATAATGAACCGTACCAAACGTATTTTTATGGCAGTTTCTTTATATCCATACTGCATGCTTTTGTTTGTTAGTTTGTTGTTCACCCAAAAATGCATAATGTGCTGCCTTTACTTTGCCTACCGCGGGTATTGAAACCCAGTTTTTAGTGTTATAAGCCTCAATACTTACCGCTGAGCCGCAGGGAGCTGTATACTTTAAACCGAAAAAAGAAAATTAAAAATAAACTCCGGATTAACACATCACGCAAATAATGGTGATAAATAACCTTCTGTGTTATAACTAAAACCACGATATAACTTAAACTGAAACTAAGGTTAGTTATGAGAATCAACATTGCGTACTTGTAAAGCAACTTAATGCAAGTTTAAATGCATGTATTCATTACTTAATATTTATATTACATCATATGATTATCAATAGCTAAAAATTGTAAGGCTATTGTAGTACAGCTACCATATTCTAACTACCATAAATGTGCCATAAAAGAATGAGAACATTATTGAATCAATACCAGTTGTTGTTCTTTTTTGTTTGTTTTTACAAAAAAAGAAAAAGAAAGCTTGCTACCAACAACAAGACGGCCTAGCTATGGACTCACTCCTACCACCAGTACTCAGTTACCTCAACATGAACCATTTCAAAGTTAATGCCCTCAAAATAGCCGCTCTATGCCCCAAGATCTCGCACAAATATGGTGGTGATATATTCGTAATATGTCCACACACATTACAGATAAGATTCAAGTATCCATGAACCACCTCAGCAGATAGATCCCACAACACAATTCACAATGAGAACTGAAATAGATAAAGGTAAACTCCCATTTCTTGAAGTGGTGGTTACTAAGACATATTACTCATACATCAAATGAGTTTGCAGGAAATTCACATATACGGATAAACACCTCGTCCAGAGGAGTAGCAGGAAAATTAAAAATGGGGGGCAAGGTTTATTTGACAGAGCGAAACGCCACAGACGCACCCATTATGGCCAGGGTCCAAGTCTCTCTTTAGGGCCCTAGAAATTCTTTGGGATAATAGGTATTTATTATTTATTCTCCTGCTTTTCCTGAGAATAATTTTTCTCATTTTGATGTATTTGTACGGAACAGATTGAAAACAATGTATAGGCAGTCATCATAGACTGCCAGATTTCCAGAAGGAACAAGATTTGTAATGACTTAGAATATAACAAGAAGGAAGAAAACACATTACTACAAACCTCCTTTACAATGAATACCAGGAACACTTTATAAAAAATGTAGAGAATGAATGTCAAGAAAATTACAGACATATAGCCATATTTTCTTCTGAAAACATAAAAAGGATATGTGAACAACATAAAGTTTGAACAGTAGTCAGAAACCACAACTCAATACGATTATAATTAATACACAGTAAACCAATTACAAACCAATGAGTCTCCCAGTGGAAGAGAGGTAAGTCTACGGACTTACAATACGCTACAACGCTACAATACAGGGTTCGATTCCCTGCGGTAGACACAGCAGATAGCCCAATGTAGCTTTGCTGTGAAAAACAACCAACCATCCAACAACAACGAAAGCCAGTGCAGAGGAAAAAACATTTTTACCATCTCCTGCAAATGTGGATTTCAGTATATTGAGGAAACAAAATAAATTAACAAAAATTTAATTCAGAAACATAATAGACATAAAATATGAGTTAATACTGAGCTACATGCAAAACTCCATTATGCCAGAGAAGAATAATGAACGGTAAGCTGTATGTTTTGCTTAGATTTCTTCTTTGATCAATTATAAGAAGAGTAACACTCACTAGCAGTAACTTCAGGTTTGGAAGATGGCTTGCTACTGGGTCCCAGAATCTTCTGTTCTTTTGTGAAAACTATCTGCCTCTTATGTATCTACACCATTGCATATTAAGTTGATGGATCAGACTTCAGTTTCCCTTATGACGTCTACTAGGCAACTTTAAACCCACTAGTCACTCTCACGCATACTTGAACTAGTAAAATATGATGGGGTCTTTGCTAGAACACTGACCAGCCCTGAGCTCTAGGATCTTTTTTGTGGCTGCTGGTGCTAAGAGTAAATAGATAATTTTTTAACAAAGTAAATACAGGAGAATGTGTCTAGAAGAATGAGACTCAACCCTAGGACTTATATCTTTCTATTAAATCTGACAAAAATCTTAACGATGTGTTTCACTCTCATAGATAACCTAGATCAGTTATCGTTTTCACTTCGTCATTTCGCATATTAAATGGGAGAATAACTCTCAACTTATACTAAAGTCTTTAAACCTCTGTGCCACCTTTCCACTTGAGTGTAACTCACAAACAGAAGAGAGATGACAAACAAGCTCTAAAGCATGGCCACTGTGATATACAACTTCAGCCAAACTACTTATATCATGTTCACAAGGATATCAACTGAACACATAAAACCTTCACGATTTGTTTTATATTACTGCTTGGTTTGTTTAAAAATCGCTTACCTTAATTAAGAACATTAAAGCTTCATTTGTCTACAAAACACTCGATTTAAGAATGTTACCTTCCAATTATAAATTAAGAAAATACGGTTATATTTTCGCTAGAAACAGAAAAGAAGATTTATTTATATTTAAACACACCTCAAATCAACCCCTTCTTAATCCTCACCAAACACCTTATAAACTAAGTGCAACCAATTCTTATTCTGACCCGAAGACGAAAGATGTCTAAAACATCACCACTTTAGCTTTCTTTTCCATCGAAATCCTTTCAATAAAATTCTGTTACAATACAATTAGCACCAATTTTCACTTTTGTTTCATTTTTGTTACATTGATATTGATTCTGTAATATAAGCAGCCTGACGAACAAACTTTTGGAACACGACCAAGGAATGTTGAAGACAAATAACCTAACAACAATCAAGACACATTTTCACGAATATATTGAAGGAGTTGAAACTAAAACTAGTCTGAAATACCACATTATCCCTAAGCTCTTTATATGTGGTTTACGCCATTCTGAATAACCAGTGTTACAAATAATTTCAGTGTTTTGTCACATTGTTTACTTGTGATTTTGTTCATTTTCATTTATTTATTTACGAAACATTATATTAATAAAACTTACTATTGTAAAATATCTATTGTTTGATATGTTGTATATTGTTTGATACAAATCATTATGAGATTGTTTGATCCATGAGGCCCTATTAGAGGGGGTTAGTAATAATCCGTAATCCTTAATATTATGGCATGAATAGCCCTTTAATCCCAAATTTTTGTCACCAGTAATTCTTAAATATTCATGTACCAGTAATCCGTTATTCACACGGAATAATTCTTTAATCCTAAATTTTTAGAACATGTAATCTTAAATTTTCCCACGTCATATATTCGTTCCTAATTCTTTATCATGATTACTTTCACATCCACATATACACAAAAGTATCAAAACACAGCCAATATTCATGGACATTGATAAATTTCTCTCGCACAAACACTTTTATAGATTTGGCCTACCAACTGTATCATCATTCATGACATAGGAGCATTTTAAAAGCATTTTACCTCATGACCTCTAAGAATTGGCAAAAAATATCGTGCTTATAATCACATAAGAGTGTGCATGCTTAGATACTTACATAAATTGTAATTACAAAATGGTTATAAGTTCATAAAGTGCAAGTATGAATGAAGTGGTTCAGTACAGTATGGTTCATTGGGCCCCAATATATCCCAACTGTTTTAGCCATAGCAATATTCGCAATATTTCCATTTATGATACATTAATATAATGTAGTCATTGTAAATCATTACATCGTCATTAAAATGTGCAAACAGATGGCACAGAAAAGAAATGCATTGGGATGTGGTCAGTTTGTCCCTACTACTTATATTTATCAGAAACCAATTTGGGATGCATCCAGCATGGTTTATTGCGGTTTTGATGAAAACAAAGTAATAAACACTGTGACTGATTACAGATCATAATAATACATCCATATTTATTGTTGTTGGACAAATCAAATATGTGGGACACTCTATGAAGTAGAGATCAAATACATTGGTCGACCCTTACCAATATCATTAGAATAATCCAACAGAAGGTATATGCATTCAATAAGCCTCATTGTAACTCATGAAATATTATTTACATGTATATATGTATCAACAAAAATGGACATGCAATGTGGCTGATTACAGAGAGTAACATATTGACGTCAGAAACGCTATTGTCATTCAAACATAGTAGTCCAGTTCACCTCTACTGACTAGACAATTACCAGTATTATCACGTGTGTTTGTTTTCTAATAGGAGGGACAAAAATATAATGTAGAACATTATAGTCTGACATGTTTTCGTCACAATTTACCACTATGAAAAACATACACTGTGGCTGATGACAGATAATTTAAGTTGGTCCTAGCTGATTATAGATCATTATAGCAGATCTTATATATATGTTTGTGTATCATAGGTGAATGACATAATCCAAGTCTCTCTTTTCCTCTTCATTATTCTTCCTGATCTCGTCGCAGTCTCTGTGGGCAAGTCTGCTACTTCCTGCTCTTCATCCATACTTACCGTGCCACCCTGATTTTTGCATGTGTGTAAATGTTCAGCTATGCAAGTTGACTCTTATGTTTCATTGAAAAGGGAGACATCCAAGCAGCCTTCTGTCTTTAGTTCACATGTGTCACTTTTATTAAACTGGGTGGCTTTGATGATGTCATTAACATACTTTGCTGCTCTGTATGGCTGTGTAAATTCTTCCAAGATGTCCTCTGTGACCTTAAGAAGAGTAAGGTGGTTTCCGACTCTCTTCATATATACAACGCTGCGAGAATGAATTGCCACATTCCTTACAGCATCTATAAATGATTCACAGATCACATTGGAATTTCCTCCTTCTTTCATGAAGTCACCTGCCTGACACTCTGCCCAAATTCATCTCTCCAATTTGCAACACTTCCATCTGGATAGTTGTTGTAGACATTCTTGATGGGAGGAATATCTTTGGCAATTCCTTGTATGAAGTTGACATTGTAGCCCACTAATAATAACTCTCGCCACTTGTGAAATATCGGAAGTTATATTGACACATCTGCTTGAGAAGTTCCCTGGTATAACCAGAAAATCGGTGAGTAAATTCCAAAACCAGGGGCATGTTATTTCTTTCTCTCATCTGGAAGAAATAATTTTCCAATACTAATGTTAAGGCCGAGGATATGTGGAATTTTGCCTCAAGGTCTGGGTTCAACTCCTGTAGCTGTCTCTTTATCTGATTCAAACCACTGATAATTATACTGATATCGGCGAGACAGTGCTGGGAGCAAAGTTTTTCTGGACCCTGTGGCTTGTCTTTCCCACTGTACAACTTCATCTTTTCTTCACAGTTGAAAAAAAGGCCGTTATACTCGCTAAACTATTTACTGTCTGCTGCATAGAGTACTGCTTAGATTTTTTTTCTTTTGTGTAGAACTCCCAAAGCAATGCAAGAATCTGTCACAAATATTGCCTTTAGTTCTGTGCATACCGACGTTGGCTGGCATAATTGACCCATAAATCCATCACTGTGTCCAAAAGTTCCTGTTTCTCCTAATACTTGCTTCCTGCTATGTGTCACTCCACCCCTGCATATTATTAAATGCAAAAGACAATGTATATCTTCTACCAGGATCACTGGATGTTATGTACATGCAATTGTCCTTTACTGCCGGGCCATAAATGAGTGAAACACTGTTGATAGATTGTGACAGTAAAAGTGATACACTTCCCAGTGCTTGATGCTTCACAAACATGTACATTTTGAGTTTTCATATCAGCAACAAGGATATGACCTTAACTATCAAGGGCCAATGATGATGGTTGCTGTAACTTGTTTGATATGTGAACCCTGTAAACACTTTGTGAGGATTTATGGTTGGATCCATCATCTTTATCGGGTATGCTTTCATTATTTGTTTCTAGCCAAAGTTTTAATCTCCTTTGTAGTTTGTAGCTTTCTTTAGGGCACTGTATAACTGTTTGATTCTCATCTTTATGGGTTGTACAATGTATTCCCTTCCAGATCCAAGTAAAAAGGTTTCTCCTGGCCAAGGTCAGCAATGTAGAGGCTCCCTTCAGTGTATAAGATCGCTACTGGTTTTTAGGCCAGTACATATTTCTAATATTTCTATTGGGTAGTAAAGGCTGGTTGACAATATTGCTCCTTTTGCTACATAAACCACAAACAAAACACGACTAGTACCAGTGCACACATCAGTTGGGTTCACTGAAACCCGTTTTTGTTTCTCTCATATACTCTGTACTTTTCAGAGATGATAATATCAGTGATAAAATCAATTTTGTCTGTTAGTATGTTCCTCACATCATCACATGATATTTCAACAGTTGAGTCTGTGTCCATTCTATCTCTGATTCTGCAGGCAACTATAGTCAAGTATTCTCTCAGATTATCACGAAGCCTTGCTTCACATCACATAGCGCTGTAGCCATCAGTGATAAGGTACCAGTTGCTGAAATGATATGCCAATCGTTTCGCTACATGAACACTATCTGGCAGACATGATGCCAACTATAACTCTTTTTCTACTTCACCTTCTTCTTTGCTTTTTTGAAAAGACTCATCTACACTTTTGTTTTTGAGTCAGAAGTCATGGTGATGAGAAAAACCACATATTTTACACATTCAATTTATAGTTGGGCACAAGAATGACATCTTCTAAGTGTAGGATGAACTGAGAATTGACTGTTGTTTACACATATGCCACAAACTTTACTGTTGTTCATACATTCCTAACAATGAGAATTGCAAGCATTGGAATAATAGGTGGCCAAAACGCCAGATGTACTTGGTACTCTTACAGATTTCAAACAACTTAGACAGGATTGAACTAGCTTTACTTTATACATGAATGCCTTTTTTGTCTCTTCACAAATTAGTCCAGATGGAAGGTAGTTGACAGTGATTGGTAGTGAAAGTATTCCATCTAATGTTGTGAGACAACAATAGTCAGCCTCTTTTTCTGTGGTTTAAAAACTCTGGATCAGGATTAGGGTGTTTCTTAATAAATTTCCTATCAATTTTTTCCTTGCATTGAGTCAACAACTAGGCCAGGTTTAATTTGGATTTTATCTCTCTGCACTGAAACAGGTGATATTTTGAGATATTGATCTTCAAATAGGGGTGTAATAGAAGTTTACCGTGTATTATTTCTAGAAAGCTGATTATAAGATTATTGCACTTTTAGTTGTATAACCTATAATTTCTTTCCTCCTTGTTGTCTTCCCAGACAAGGACCAGTTCGAAGTTTACCAGTCAAACACTTTTGTTCTCCCTTTACCAGTTCCATGGAAACAAGGACCTCTAATAAGGTTTAGAACTTTTTCGTGGCTACGGTATTCTGTTGATTCCACATATTGCAGTATATCTTCATCCTACTGGAATAAAACCCTGGGATTTCTCACTTTAATGGCAAAGTTCAGTGCATTTGAAATGTATTTGTGGAAAATGTGGTTTTGGCTTAAACTCCCATCATCCAGCATTTTCTTCAAAGATTCGCATATAGGATCCCAGTGGAGATATCCACTGTTGAAAAGAAGATGACAGAATGAAACATTAGAAATATGTTGTTTGCAATATTAATATCATATGTTATTCTTTAAGGTACCTGTACAGATATTTCGATGGATTCTATTAATATCACACTTTGAATATGGTGCTGCTGGAGAAACAGAATTCGTAGATTTGAACTGTTCAGCACAAATAGATTGATATGAAAAGCATGCTTAAAGTTATTGACTATGGTCCATTTCTATTGACACCATTTAAAATAACAATGCACCACTGATTATTTGTAACTAATTAAAAGCATATATGTCTGACGGTATATTCAAATGCTGTGAGAAAGTTAACTTTTGACATCAGATTAGAATTCAGCTTGTTAATAATTAAGGTTCTCACTAGTACAGATTTTTATAATCAGTTAATACTTTCTTATTAACTATGTTAACTACCATCCTTAATTCAAAAATGCGTGTCAAATAAATGTACCTAGTCCTGCTAGAGTAAACGGAATAGGCCTGGAGCTATAGGGTTTTGATCTACTGACAGCTGCTAAAGGTCCTCGACTTGTTTTTATATGTCTTGGCAGCATAAAAACCTCATGGTGCCTCCAGTTGAGCAACTAAACCCAAAACGAAAGTTTCCATAAACATTAACTTTATCCATGTTTATCATATCCATCAACTTAGGTAGGAGCAATACTAATCTACATGTATAATTTCTCTTCCTTCACTGATTCAACATTGATGGACAACTATCAATAAAAACTATTCTTAGATCTGTTTGGCTACGTTAAATTAAAACAGAACAAGTAATTCTATGCAACCCTGGTCTGGTGCACATTTTAAGATCCATTTGAGGATAGTAAGATTGTGGACAAATAAAATATCAGAGTATTTGGAAACTATGTCAAACTTGATCGCAATGGTAACTTTTAGAAATCAATGGCACAAGGTTACATGAAAGCTGACATTATATCCCTATATCTAATGTACCGACAACTATTGTCAGATTCAGGGCTATACTAAGAATTAATAGCCCAGAATCAAGTACAAGGTCAAAGACAAGTCTAACATATGAAACATGAGATCCTGGTGAATACTATATGTAGTGCATCCTCATTTATCTTTCACCATTTGTTCAGGGCTAATATTGGTATGTAATTTAGGATGGTGGCTAAATTAGGGTAATTCAGCCTTAGGGATAATACAACTTAAAACAGCCTATTCTAAATGACAACTTGGTCATAGGTGTGGATAAACATGAAAGAGGTGAACTGTGTATATTAGGTTCCTGGATTATTCATAATCATAAATGTTATTGTAGAAAGGTGTGGCATTATTTTTGATTAGGTAGGATAATGAACTGCATCTTTATAAAAAAGATAAAGCACAAATAAAACCACCTATATCCATACTTCTATCAGGTTCCAACCTTCCCCATCCTCATTAAAAACAATACCTTAATACTTGGCTTACTAGCTCTCTTTTCCTGCTTAATATAATTAAAGTGGATGCTGAATATTAAATTACTCACATGAATATTGTTACGACAGCGAAAGTCACGTGACGCCGCTAGCGCATTCGTGACTGAGTTTCTCGAATTTTGTCGAAGACTCTTTGTTAGTATATAAGCCTGGCGAGAAAAGCCAGCGGGATTGAATGGATAGTTAGGCGAACAGTAGTTACGGTTTTTCGGGTAATTTACGAGCTAGTGTGTGTTTTGCCCTCGTAGAGAACGAGGTTATCGAGATTGTGAATTGCTGTGATTTATAGCGTGTATTGTAAAAGTTGTTAAGTTTAAAGTAATGAGAAACGTACTGACTGTGAAATTACTGTGCACTAAAAATTTGTATCGAAAAAGAATGAACTGATTTAATCAAGAAAGGACTTGTATCGCTGAAATTCCTCGGAAAGAATTTCTACCGGAAATTAACAAACAAGCAGATACGCAATAAACTGGTGTCAGAAGTGGGATTTGATGGCAGCAGTACAAGAACACCAAAAGAAACAAGAAGAACAAGAAAATAAACAAGAAAAGAGATTACAGCAGTTGTTGGAGGGAAACGAAATAAAACAGGAAGAGAAATTACAGCAGTTGCTAGAGGAAAAGAAAAGAAACAAGAAGTACGAGAAAATAAAGAAGAAGATAGACTACAGCAGTGGTTAGGGAGAAAGAAAGGAAACAAGAAGAGAGGCTACAGCAGTGGTTGGAGGAGAAAGAAAAGAAACAAGCAGAGAGACTACAGCAGTGGTTGGAGGAAAAAGAAAATAAACAAGAAGAAAGACTACGGCA